>NC_133330.1:109319460-109455200 GCF_042186555.1 Aquarana catesbeiana | reverse complement strand
AACCTCCTGATATCCACAGCTATAGCCGAATGACTGCTACAGCGCAGACCTGCTTTGCCGGGACTACGTCCATTGACGTCGTCCCGTGCACGAGCGGCCTGCGTGCCCCCTGCAGGGGGTGCGCACGGCGCGCTTTGTGATCAGCGAGTCTATGAGACTCGCCTGATCACAGATCGGAGTAAGGGGGTCGATCATGACCCCTTACCACAAGATCAGCTGTCAGCCAATGACAACTGATCATGTAATGTCCCACAGAGCCGGTAAACGGCTATTTTTCTCCTTGCGCTGACAGCGTGAGGAGGAAAAAAAAAGCCGATCACCGGCGGCCGTGAGAGGGACATTGATCACGGCAAGCTGCTAAAGATCCTCAGTGCCCACCTGTGCCCCCTGCCAGTGCCACCTAGCAATAGACAGCAGTGCCGCCTACCAGTGCCCACCAGCGCCACCCATAAGTGCCCACCAGCGCCACCCATAAGTGCCCACAGTCAGTGCCTCAACAGTACTACACATCAGTGCCGCCTCAACTGTGCCCATCAGTGCCGCCTCAACTGTGCCCATCAGTGCCACCTCAACTGTGCCCATCAGTGCCACCTCAACTGTGCCCATCAGTGCCACCTCAACTGTGCCCATCAGTGCCACCTCAACTGTGCCCATCAGTGCCACCTCAACTGTGCCCATCAGTGCCACCCTCAACTGTGCCCATCAGATGAAACATGTTTGTTTTTTTCAAAATTTTCCATCTTTGTTTAGCAAAAAATAAAAATCCCAGCTGTGATTAAATACCACCAAAAGAAAGCTCTATTTGTGGGGAAAAAATTATAAAAATTTCATTTGGGTACAGTGATGTATGACCGCGCAATTGTTATTCAAAATGCGTCAGCGCTGAAACCTGAAAATTGGTCTGGGCAGGAGGGGGGTTTTAAGTGCCCAGTAAGCCACTGGTTAAATAACATCTCATACTTACCTCCACTGTGCAGCTTGGCCCCGAACATTCTCTTCTGGGGTCCCTCGGCAGCTCTCGCAACTCCTCCCTGCATCAGATAACCCCCTAGGAGAAGCGCTCTCCCGAGTCCCGCATTTGCGTACACAGACACGAATGCAGGACTCAGCCTGCCCCCCGGCATCATTGGATTTGATCGACAGCAGCGGGAGTCAATGGCTGCTATCAAACTATCCAATCAAGAGCCGAGAACCCCAGGCAGAAGAAGAGCACTTCTCTGGCGTGTGAAATTCCAGGGCTCAGGTGATTAAAGGGGGGGGGGGGGGGGTCACTGGCAGATGTTTTTTCACCTTAAAGCAAAGGATGCATTAAGGGTGAATGAAAAAACACGAGGGTTTTACATCCCTTTAAGCCCTGTTGGGGGGGGTGGCTTTGGTGAGATATTAGGCGTCTTAACAGATCCCTGACATCTGTCTTTTGAGACGGGGAAAGTGAATGAGGACAGATTCCCCAGTCCCTTTCTCTGCAGCCTCAGCTGCACTGAGGATGAATGGACAGGAGACAGGGGCTACTCTCCATTCATAAACTGAACCACGTAAACACAGTTTATGATGCTCAGTGACAGTTATGAATGGTCATTCAAATGACATTTACCGGCTCCTTCCTGCGCTCTCCATCCTGGCAAAGCACAGAGGGGGGGTGACCGAGATGCCCAAAAGGGAGGGGGCCGAGATGCACGGGGGCACCCGAGAAGCACACAGAGGGGGGGGGGGGCGAGAAGCACACAGGGGGGGGGGCCCGAGAAGCACACAGGGGGGGGGGCCCCGAGAAGCACACAGAGGGGGGGGGGCCCCGAGAAGCACACAGAGGGGGGGGGGCCCGAGAAGCACACAGAGGGGGGGGGGCCCGAGAAGCACACAGAGGGGGGGGGCCCGAGAAGCACACAGAGGGGGGGGGGCCCGAAAGAACACAGAGGGGGGGGGCCGAGAAGCACACAGAGGGGGGGGCCCCGAGAAGCACACAGAGGGGGGGGGCCCCGAGAAGCACACAGAGGGGGGGCCCCGAGAAGCACACAGGGAGGGGGGCCCCGAGAAGCACACAGAGGGGGGGGCCCCGAGAACACACAGGGGGGGGGCCCCGAGAAGCACACAGAGGGGGGGGGGCCCCAAGAAGCACACAGAGGGGGGGCCCCGAGAAGCACACAGAGGGGGGGGCCCCCAAGAAGCACACAGAGGGGGGGGGGCCCCGAGAAGCACACGGAGGGGGGGGAGGGGGGGGGGCCCGAGAAGCACACGGAGGGGGGGGCCCGAGAAGCACACAGAGGGGGGGGGGGGGCCCCGAGAAGCACACAGAGGGGGGGTCCCGAGAAGAACACAGAGGGGGGGGGGCTCCGAGAAGCACACAGAGGGGGGGGCCGAAGAAGCACACAGAGGGGGGGGGGGCCAAGAAGCACACAGGGGGGGGCCGAGAAGCACACAGAGGGGGGGGCCGAGAAGCACACAGAGGGGGGGGCCGGAGAAGCACACAGAGGGGGGGCCGAGAAGCACAGCAGAGGGGGGGGCCGAGAAGCACACAGAGGGGGGGGGCCCGAGAAGCACACAGAGGGGGGGGGGGGGGGCCCCGAGAAGCACACAGAGGGGGGGGCCGAGAAGCACACAGAGGGGGGGGGCCGAGAAGCACAGAGGGGACAGTCAGGGGTGAACGGTGCAGAGTTTGGGGAGGGAGTTACAAACACCGATCTCCCTGTATAGATTTCAATAAAAGCAGCTAAAAGCCATGGGAGGGAGGAGGCAGAGAAGTGGCTGTCAGTTGTTTATTGAAATCTATACAGGGAGAGGGGCGACTGTAACTCCTCCCCACTGCTGCACCAATCAACCCTTAACGGTCCAGGTATCAAATTAAGCATCGGAGCATTTGCCCGAGTACAAGTACAAGGCAAATGCTCGGTATCGAACAATCCTAATATGTACACACAAATGTTTTACCTTTCATTTCTATTTTAAACTAAATGTGTTTAAACCACTTGCCGACCAACCACCGCAGTTATGCCCCGTACACACGGTCGGATTTTCCGATGGACAATGTCCAATCGGAGCGTGTTGTCGGAAATTTTGACCGTGTGTGGGGCGCCATCGGACCATTTTCCATCGGATTTTCCCGACACACAAAGTTGGACAGCAGGAGATAAAAATTTTCGACAACAAAATCCGATCGCGTCAATTCCGACCGTGTGTGGCCTGTTCCGAACGCACAAAAGTGCCACGCATGCTCAGAAGAGATTCCGACACGGGACAGCTCGTTCTGGTAAACTTAGCGTTCGTAATGGATACAGCACTTTCGTCACGCTGCAATGTTAAAAATGGTTTAATACAGCGCACTCTCTTCTTCTTTATAATGTGACAAGAATTAAGTCGTTTTGCTGCTCATATTCACACACACTTCTCACAAAGTTTTATTTGTGTTTTTTTTAGTGGGATTCCCTCAATATATTGTTATTAGTTGTCAACATCTGACAGTTTTATTTTTTATTTTTTTTTTTTTTTGGGGATTTTCAGCCTTTTTTTTTTTTTTTTAATGTTTGGATTTTTTCCAAGGCTGATCTTTGTTCAATGTTATTTTTATTTTTACTCCAGAATATTTTTGTGTGTGTTTTGTGTGTCAAGTTACCCCAACACCATTGAGATCTTTTATTATTTAATCTCCAGGAGATTGTTTGGTGTTGGTGTCCCTTGTTCATTTCACATTGTATATTTGAAATGTACCTGAATCCTCACAAACCAACTGTCATTTTGAAGTAAAACACATAGGAGAGTATAATTCAAAACAAAAATCCTTTATTAAGGGATCAGAACCAAAACAAAGAGGAAGGCAACACTGGATCAACAGGAGAAATTAGCGAAGCCTGGGACCCCCACGGCAGACATCAATTCTTCAACATCAAATTGGTGGCCTGAGGAGTCCATATGTAAGGGAGGGCAATCTGGTCCAGAATTCGCAGAGATCCGGATAGTAGCAGATGACATCTGTGTCTTCCTTCAACGCTTCCTTCCGGGCTGTGGCTGTGCAGTGGAGATGTGGCAGGAGGAGGAGGAGGAGGACCTGGAGGAGGACTGGGAGGACCTGGAGGAGGACCTGCAGGAGGAGGAGGAGGACCATCCCAAAGCTGTGTGTGAGGTGTAATTTGGCCCCTCATACCTTCTCCAGAGCCTCTGATATGAGGGCCTCACACATGGCTTTTTGGCCCTCCTCCATCCTCTGCATTTTATATGCTATGAATGCAGCAATGTTTCTCCTGCATGGTGTGGGGTGCTCCCAGGACCTCTGTAGCCCTCCAAAAGAATGCTATAGCCGCCTCCTCTAGGGTACTCATCCTACTGCCATTTTCTGTTTTCAGGTGTGGTGGCGGGACCTTGATAACAGCCAGCCGGCTCGGCCCGGCCACCTCCTGGCTGAGACTTCCCTGCGTATGAAAAAGGGACATGGTTGTAATGTTTTGCATCATCAATCACAATCCTAAATTAGTACTCCCAAATAACATCTAGTTAACATCATTGATTGGACAAGCAGAAATATTTAGAAGAATGCTATACCTCGCTCAATCTGGGCTCCTCCACATGTGGCCTGGAAGGCCCAGGTTGGGCGTCAGAAGCCTCAGCCGGGGGGGGAAGGAAGCGTGGAAGGAAGACTGGAGAGGGATGGCCTGGGTTCAGTCTGGCCTGCCAGAAAGTGCAGCCTGTCATAGTACAACATCCTGGGGACATAGATGTCATCTGCTGCTCCGGATCTCTGTGAATCCAGGACTTTCTTGCGCTCCCTCAGATATGTGCTCCTCAGGCCACCAATGAAAATCTTTAAATAAGTGATGTCTGCCGTGGGGATCACCTGCTTCACAATTTCACACAATTGCTCCAGTGCTGCCTTCCTCTTTGCTTGGTTCTTGAAATGGGGGTGGGTAATCTCCCACAGACAGGGCAGCTCACTTAGCATATCTATGAATACTGACATGAAGTCATTATCTTTCATTAAGATATCCATGTTCACTGCAAGACACAACACAAGACAAAGCCTAATGTCAGACAAAACTCTCCTAATCTTGTTACAATATAGGCCTCAATCTAGAAGCAGTATAGGCACAAGTTTGGCTCTTACCTTCGTTCTTACGATCGGGCGCGTCCAATGCTCCTTCCTCCGCTCACAGATCGTACGTAATATGCACGCGTGTTACGCTTTATACACACTGCGCATGCGTGTAACTCCGCCCGCCCCTGACGTTCTTTCTAGTCTATTCCCCGCCCCTTTTCGTTCGGCGCAGTGGGTGAAGAGCACATGGCGGAGTTACAGCAGGGTGCGTGCTAATTCTAACAACGAGGAGGAGGAAAGCCGGATCCAGGCACGTCCCGATCCAGGAGGAGACGTTTTAAGGCCACAAATATGTCGTCCGACTATGACGGAAAATATGGGCCTTACCCCAACCCAAACATCCGAAAGGCCAAGATCATGGCAAATGTGGTCAGGAGTCTTAAGAGAAATTTCGGGGTACGACGATCGAAAGATCAGCTCAGGAAGCGGTGGTCGGACCTGAAGTTGAGAGAGCCAGAGCAGTACCGAAAGATCCGGAGAGTGCTGCAAAAAAGTAAGTAGTTGTGCTGTGTTCCTATTCTTTCTGTCTTTATTCCGTTCGTTATGCTCCATATGCTTTTAGTAATTGTAACGTTTCAAAAGGTCAACTTTAATGTTCATGGGCCCATTATTCGTTCGTATCAAACATTTTTCTTTCGGCCTCTAGAACACCATTGCATTTTCACACATTTTTGGGGGCCTACTTGGATGCCAAATATTTGTTTGTGTAGATGGGTTTGTTACTAGAATGAAATGCCAACTAGATTGTGTGTAAGGAGAGGACACTGAGCAGCTGTTTTCACATCTGGACACTGGAGCACTAGTGTGGGACCCCAGAACACCCTTTTTATTAGGGGGGCCACACAGGTGCTCCAGTGTATACTATAGGGGGGGCTACATCTGTGAAGCTTGTACCAAACAGGTAAAGTATTGCAGCTTGACAAAGGGCAATAAAAAAGATACATCTTGGAACTCGGCTAAAATAGACAATTGTACCCCACTCCAAGCAATGTTTCCTATTTCTAGTTCTGCATCAAATATCTGTGTGCTAATTATACCATTTTTGTTTTACATAGGGGAGAAAAGACTCGGACAACCCTCATCCCAGGAGACCAGAGACCCCCCCCCTCTGGAAGAAGGGGAAATACCGCAAACCCAAGAAGCTGAGCAGGAGGAAGAAGAAGATGTGGGGGAGATTGGCACCACAACAGGTGAGTGTCTGCGACCACAGACTCAGGTAAAAGATGGATGGTGGCAGATTTTTGAGACCTTTTTTTTTGTTCTTTATCTCTTTTTTAGGTGATCGTGATCCAGAACGCTTTACATCTGAAAGTGCCCAGATACTCATCGGGGAGATCATGGGGTGTAATCTCCAATTGCAAAACATCCAGCAACAAATCACTGATGTTATTAAAAAAAATAATAACATCATTGATGTTTTGGGGCGAATTTAAACCCCACAAAATCACCTGTTTTATGTTACTAAATTTTTACAATGTTTCGAAAAGCCAAATTTGGAGGATGCACACAGTGTGCCAACATGTGCTATCTGCCATCACGGGAGATCAATGGACGCGTTTTGGGGGTGCAACCCCTTCCTCAATTATAAAGTCGCATTGAGGAAGGGCTTGCTCCCCCAAAAACACGTCCCTTGATCCCCCCTGATGGCAGATAGCACGTTGACATTCGTAAATTGGTGTGCATCTTCCAAATTTGTCTTTTCCAGGGGTGATTTCCCCCATCTGAACGCTTATATCAAACACAGTTCCTAAATACTCATGTCTGATATAGCTTTCAGGTTTTACCATATGTGAACTTTGTAAGTTCAAGTTTTTTGGCTTTCTTGTTGGTTTTACACCGGCCTGTTTTATCTGAAATGGATATTTAGATTTTTGATAATGCTACTGCAAAAATTGTTATACAACAAACATGTTGGTTTGTTTTAAAAACCTTGCGTAAATGCACATGTGATTGTGCAGCTATAAAAAAGTGCCTTACTCAAGAATGTGTGGATTATTGTCTCAACACTACAACACTTTTGGGGGTGATGTAATTGCTGTTTTATGCACAAATGGGGGTTATTTCCTAAGGGCAATTACACTTTGCACTACAAGTGCCAGGTTCAGTGCAGTTGCAAGTGCACTTGTAGTGAAATGTGTTTTGGCATTTAGGAAGTACCAGCCAACACTATTTTTTTATAAGGTTACCCAATCACGACGTTTTCTGCACTCAAAACATTTCTGTCAGGGTCAGCTAAAACAAACACAAGCAGTAAATGTCCACCAAGAATTTCTGTTTGTTTTTTATTTGAAAAAAGGTGTCACAGATTCTCTGGCATATTGATAGCCCCCCTACCCGCAAAGAACTCCAGGTAGCGTAACCGGACATCACGGGCATTCAGGGAAGGCAAGCCAGGACGGCCACTTTCAAGCGCCGTCAGTGTTGATGGATTTGGGATTCCGGCCTCAGGCCCAACTGAGCCAGCATAGTTGGCTGAATGTTTTCTTAAAAAAATTATGGAGAACACAGCAGGCAAGTATTATATGGTTCAGTTTATACTCCGCCATATGGATGGGTGTCAGAAATAATCGGAACCGGCTGGCCAGGATTCCAAATGTGTTCTCCACCACTCTTCGGGCTCTGGCCAGCCGGTAATTAAAAAACCCTCTGTTCCGGGGTGAGGGTCCTCATCGGGAATGGCCACATCAGGTGGTCCCCCAGCGCAAATGCTTCATCAGCAACGAACACAAATGGGAGACCTTCAACATTGTCCTCTGGAGGTGGCAAGTCCAAGCTGCCATTCTGGAGACGCCTGTAGAACTCCGTCTGGGCGATCACTCCACCATCGGACATCCGGCCATTCTTCCCCACGTCCACATACAAGAAGTCGTAATTAGCCGACACCACCGCCAACATCACTATACTATTAAACCCCTTGTAATTATAATAGTACGACCCCGAGCTGGGTGGGACGATGTGGACGTGTTTCCCATCAATTGCCCCTCCGCAGTTAGGAAAGTCCCACCGCTGGGCAAAGTGGGAGGCCACAGTCTGCCATTCCTGTGGCGTGGAAGGAAACTGTTGAGGAAAAAACAATAAACATTACTATTTTTTCACAGAAACATGGCAAGCAGATTATACACAAACATTATGGGGCAACCTCCAGATAGCATTTTAATAAGGGGAATTTAACAAGGCCAAAGTATAAGGTACACCTATCATATTCCCCCTCCCCCCCTCTCATGGGCCATTTCTAACATTATAGGGGGGGGGGGGGGGGGGGGGGGGGGACTCTTGGACAGGTAACCCTCTTCACTTCATTGAGAGATGAATGCCTAAATACAGGGTATTACTTGGAACAGCCCCTCCTTAGTTACACAATACAAAGATATAAATACACATTGTACACATTTGAGGACATTTGGACATTCTGCTATTACCTATCAAGATAATAATAGGATACAAAAACTGTACAAGGAAAAGAGAGTGGGACATAGGGGACAGTGGCTGATGTTGGCCCCATAATGTTCACACCCTAAAATGGCTGGACAGGAGAAGACGCCCTGGTGTTCGTCTCCTGCTTGTCCTTGCGGAGCCCAGGGTTTCCTACCCACGGGCTCGCCTTGAACGCACTTGCGCAGTAGCGCGGTCCGCGCACCTGCGCAGTGCGGAGAAACTGACCCAGTGACGTCAGACGCTTGCCGGCTGGCGGCGTCGTGGGCGTCTCCGGGTTGGGGAGCTCACTTAATGGGCCCTTGGGCCTGTGAGTGAGCATCTGAGCTCTCCCCATGATAGACGGCTGACGTGGGGCTGGGATGGAACGGAGGCCTTCAACACCTCACTGGTGTACATCTATAGGTACGTTATGTTCTCTTACCTTGGATACTATCCTCTACCCGACGCTATCTATTTTAGATACCTTCACTTGGATTTTATCCTGTATCTCATGTTACATTTGATACTATTTATTGACAGACTGCCATGCAACCCTGTGGTTATCTACCCTTAGTGGTGGACTTCCACACATTGTACCCTTCATGATGCCCCAGTGCTTGGAACTGGTTGGTTCTCCTGCTCATTACGGGCCACCCGACCCCCACGCCATCGCAAGTCTTTTTGTGGCTAGCATATGTATTACCCTTCGTCCTAACCATTATGGTAAGCCACATTACACGCTTCTATTGTTTATTAGCCCAGTGTAATCCCTTTTGTTTGTTCCCCTTCCCCTCCTCCCTTTACCCTCCCTGTTCCTGTGCATTGTCTGCTCCTCCTCACCCTGTCCCCTACCCCCCCTCCCCCCCCTTTTTTGCCTTTCCCTCCACTACCCCCCTCCCCTGGTGTCCCTCCCAGTTCCCCCCCCCCCCTTTCCACCCCCCCCCTTTCTCCTCCCCCTTCCCCTTCCCATGTTCCATTACCCTTACCCTCCTTCCCTCCTCCCTTCCCGCTCCCCCTTTCTCCCTCCTTTTCCCCCCCTCCCCCTCCCCCCAGTTTCCTTCCCCCTTTTTCCCTTGGCCCTCCCTCCCCTCCCTCTCCGCTCCCTCAATATGTGGGTGGCTAAATCCATTGTATCCTTTCACCAGCTATCTTTGTAGCCCCCCACTTACGCTATGCTTTTTACTTAGAGGGCTCTAAACTATCCCCCTTGTCCGCCGCGGGGGAGAGTTGTTTGGGTGGCCCGGTGCCGCACACGATCACCCAATTATAGGGTAAGCCGAACTAGTAATTATGTTTTATTCTTTCCCCTTTCTACATGCTGTTTTTAAGATCACTACTTGTAGTGTACTGTATATTGTTTTTGCTTGTATTGCATTATATTATTTGTCTTATAGATTGGTCCTCCTGAGGAAGCGATAATATCGCGAAACTAGTCGAGAACCAGACCAGTCAATATTTTGTAATTTACAGATATTCTTTGGTGATCTTTGAATTTCTGTTTTTGCATTTTAATCTGTATACCATGTATTTCCTTTTTGTAATAAATTCCTTTTATACATTCTGTCTATCATCGTTTACCTGTACCGGTATAGTCCAGCCATTTTAGGGTGTGAACATTATGGGGCCAACATCAGCCACTGTCCCCTATGTCCCACTCTCTTTTCCTTGTACATATTAATTTGGATGATGGTACGGTTTAAATTTTACTACCCTTATTATTTGAGGCTATACTCACAATTTGAGGATACAAAAACTTTAAACAGTTCCATTGGAAAGTATACAGGCAGGCCCTTGCACTACATGCTTTGGGGAATTCATCCATAAATCTGACCAGTAAAGAGATGGGTATAGTGTGTATGGGTTTGGCAAAGTCAGCAGATAGATGATTGAGGATAGAGAATTGGGATCAGCTGACTTAGCAGTTGGGGGGAGGGAGGGTTACCAAAAATTTGTGGACACCACAAAAAAAGCCTCTGGCACTCTGCCTGAATTTAAAGCTAAAATAACATTAACAAACATTTTAGGGGGTGTTTGGGGTAAAGCACTACTATGGAGCTGATAAAATACATTAAGTGACTACATGAGGTGAATATAGGGCAGGAGACACCATGCTGGGGAGGTTATTGAAGGGCAAATATGTATGAAGGACATAAAATAATAATTACATAAAAATCCAGCATGCATGAGAACAAAGGGGACATTCACAGCATATTACAATCATGGTCATTAGGGAATGAGGAAAGAAATACAAGATATTAGCAAACATTCAATACAATAAAATGTGATATAAAAAGGAAAAAAAAAAAAAAAAATCTTACCTTCATATACTCCTTCTGCAGGACCTGTATGATGGCAGAACAGGTCTCTGGGATGATGATACCCAGAGCCTGGGGGGAGATGCCTGTCGAGAACTTCAAGTCCTGCAGACTTCTCCCTGTGGCCAAATACCGCAAGGTAGCGACCAACCTCTGCTCCGGAGTGATGGCTTGCCTCATGCAGGTATCCTGCCTGCTGATATAGGGGGTCAGCGAAGCCAACAAACGGTGAAATACGGGGTCCGTCATCCTGAGAAAGTTCCTGAAATCATCAGGATTATTCTCACGGATCTCACGGAGCAAAGGCATATGAGAGAACTGGTCACGCTGAAGCAACCAATTCTTGGTCCATGAACTCCTCCCCACCCTGTTCATGGACTGGACTTGTGTCAAGGTCAGGACCCCAACACCAAGCCCCCGCACAGCACGAACTCTACGAGGAGTACGCATACGAAACATGGCTAGAAAACGGTCGGCTGCTCAGAACAAAGTAACAAAACGCACTGAAGAACAGCAAGGCCTGTGAAGAGCGACCTGAAAAACAGCAACGAGCAGGCAAGATCACACAGAAAACTCTGATACGAACTGACTGCACGCACTGAAGAGCAGATACAAACCCACAAGCACAAACTGAACGGCAGAAAACGATCTGAAAGCCACGAGTCTGAAAAAGCGCGAATCGTCTCTCACCAAACTTTTACTAACACGAGATTAGCAAAAGGAGCCCAAAGGGTGCCGCGCTTGATTCTGAACCGGCCTTTTCTAGTCTCGTCGTACGTGGTGTACGTGACCGCGTGGTTGTCGATCGGAAATTCCGACAACTTTGTGCGACCGTGTGTAGGCAAAACAAGTTTGAGCCAACATCCGTCGGAAAAAATCCTAGGATTTTGTTGTCGGAATGTCCGAACAAAGTCCGACCGTGTGTACGGGGCATTATACTGCGGCAAGATGGCTCAGCTGCGCAAATCTCTGTACCGGTGACGGATCTCTGTTATTCCAGGCAGCCCATCCCCCATACAGATAACCGCACAGGAATCACTGCGGTTCCCTCACTGTTCAAATAACCAACCAGGATCAATAACTTACAAATTAGCAAGACACATTCACATGAGAATTGCCTATGAGATTTGTCAAGGACTCCGAAAGTTACATCATAGTATAGAAGAACTGAAAAATTAAACGGCTAATTATGGCAGCTTCTTAAACAGCTTTGACCTCCTTAACATAAACATATGCTGCAAAGTCATTTCACTCATCACTCCCAAATTCCTTTGACACTCCCTACTTAGTATTGTGACAAGTGATCGTTTGTTAACACAATGGTGAAGAGTATGTATCAGCAACAGAATTTAGAACTATTGTATCAGTGCTGTTTAAAGTTGTAGTAAAGTCCAATCCTAAATATAAAAAAAGCTGGTCACTCTGCAGGTTTAAAGTGGTTGTAAACCCTTGCAATCCACTTTTTACTACAGGTAAGCCTATAGGGCTTACCTGTAGCTACCCCGGATATCTCCTAAACCTGCAAGGTTCAGGAGTAATCTCCTGTATCAGCATGTGCCGAGGTCATCAGCACATGTGCACTATAGCAATGGCATTGCTTCAGCTAGTGTGCCGTTACCGGCGGCTCCCGCACGCATGCGTGGGAATCACGTCATCGCGGCTCCAGCCAATCACAGCGCCGGAGCCCGTGATACCCGTAAGTAACTAACTCCGGGAGTGATAACGCCGGTCGGAGCTGTGTACTGGGACCTCTGTGGGGGCTTTGATCTAAGGTGAGTATTTCATAATGAGCCAGTATGCTATGCATACTAGCTCATTATGCCTTTGTCTTGCAGGGTTTTTTTTTTTTATTAATTGGGTTTACAACCACTTTAAATCATAATGTACTAGTATGCACCTCATACTAGCTCATTGTGACAGACATACCTGCAAACAGAGAACTGTCACGACTCCCCAGCGCTTTTATCTTCCCCTGGCGTTTCTTCCAGGCTCGCTATCTTCGGCAGCTTGAGTGGCCAGGCTGCAATGACATCACTCCTGTGCGGGAGTGACATCGCCACAGCACGGGCCGTAAATGTGATCTGAGCATAGCATTGGCGGGTCAATTACATTACCCGCTGACAGGCGGGGGGACACTTATGACAGTCGAGACCTCTATCGTCTCTTCGGTTATAAAAAGACTGCCTGTCAGCGGATTTTATACACAAAGACTTTAATAACACTTTAAAGCCCAACTACATGGTCGGTAGAACAGCATCAGGCGAGTGTCCATTTCTGTCCCAGAAACCGGAAGTTAGAGAAAATTTCTATAAAGTGAGAATTCTCTTCTTATGCAGATCATAAACGAAACTATCTACTTTAGATTTATCACTGACCATATAATGCAAGGGCCGAAACTGGATATACTGCAATTTGAATTGATTTTCCAAATTTGTTCTCAAATAGTTCTACTTTTGGAGACTGCACAGACTATAATGTGTATGGCCACTCTTACACAATTGTCACAAAAACAGAGATTGCCATTGGAAGACTTACCCTTACCTCTTGTTCAGTTAACTCTTAAAATGTATTATTATTCATCACTGTCTCTTGTAGTCACCAAGACAAATAGTTCAATCAATAAAAAAAAAAATAATAATGAATAGGGGTTTTAAAGCAGGCCATAGAGTGACAATAATGTGTCCGATTCAGCAAGGACTGGCTGAATTTCGATCCTTTTATGGCCGTTCCCGCGTGACAGAAGTCAATCTAACGACCGATATCTGTCAAACAGAAATGTGGGCAATTGTGTCTCGATCTACGGGCTGCAGCGTTAATCAGTGTGTTCTGACGGTAGAGGAGTCCTTGCTAGTGTGGATGGTGCGATCCAAGCAGGTCTGCTTGTCAGGAAGGAGTAGATGGACTTGTGTATACACTTATGGAAACTCAGGCGGTTCAACAGGAACTGGCCGAATTTCGCTCTGTGGGTACTGCTGTCTCGTCAACAAAAGGCAGTCATTAGACTTGCTTCTGTCAAATGGTCCTGCTGGAAAACCAGCATTCAATCAGAGCTTGCAGCCAATGGCTGCAGTGCTGATCAGTGTATTCTGACCACTGTCAGAATACAATAGTGCCGCAGGAGAGAACACAGTATTCACATCACTTGTGTGGTCACAAGGAACTGTCAGTTTTTCCATTCAACCTGCTATACTTGTATACCCTATGTGTTGAAGCACTTCTGGAAACGAGCTTCTAATTACTCAGGGGTGAATAGGAACTATTTAGTAATGCAATCTCCTTTACAAGCAATAACCTCAACAAAATGCTCTCTAGCTGACCAGCAAGCTGCTAAACAATCCTGCACAGTGCTTGGGAGGCATTTTGGTACATTCCTTATACAGTGGTTTCAGCTTGTGCATATTTGAAAGAAGGAGAAGGAGAAGGAGAAGGAGAAGGAGAAGGAGAAGGAGAAGGAGAAGGAGAAGGAGAAGGAGAAGGAGAAGGAGAAGGAGAAGGAGAAGGAGAAGGAGAAGGAGAAAAAGGGAAGAAGGAAGAAGAAGAAGAAAAAGGGAAGAAGAAGGAAGAAGAAGGAAAGAAGAAGGAAGAAGAAGGAAAGAAGAAGGAAGAAGAAGAAAGAAGAAGGAAGAAGTAAGAAGAAGGAGCTCCTGCTGCCTATGTACCATCACATAAGGGGCATGATAATTAGGTTAAAGCAGTATTTAACCCAAAACCAAAAATGTAATATTACGGCCCAACAATGTGGTGGCTGCATTAGTTTTTTCCACTTTCCGTTTTCACCTTGTGATGCAGCCAGTAACACACCTCCTGTATTCAGAGCAATCCCACTCTGGATGAAGAAGAACAGGAGGCACATTTGAATAGCAACATTGTTAACCCGGGTGGGGTGGTTTGTCTCATCCCTGTAGCGGTCACATCTGCAAGAGAGCAGAAAAAAAAAAAAAAAAAAAACTCTTGCAGTAGGCCCTCCACTACAAGGGTTACATTTTTGTCAGTTGTAGGGCTACATGAATAACCTGTAAATCTTGCCCTATTCCTCACTCTGGCAGGCCTCATGAATGCTTCATTTTCCCCCGAAGTCTCTTCTGTGTTCCAGTCGATGGTGGAGCATGGTTATTGTCACATACAAAGCAGGACCAATAGCAGCACTGTACAGGAGCATCAAAGAAGAGGTCAGCACTGGAAGCCTGCCAGAGTGAGGCATGTACATTGCACCCAGAAAGTATTCAGTGCTTCACTTTTTCCACATTTTGTTATGTTACAGCCTTGTTCCAAAATGGATTAAATGCATTGTTCTTCTCAAAATTCTACAAACAATACCCCATAATGACAATGTGAAAGAAGAAGTTTGAAATGTTTGCAAAAAAATAAAACAAACGGGAAAAAAAAAAAAAAAAACCCCATGTACAGAAGTATTCACAGCCTTTGCTCAATACTTTATTGAAGCACCTTTGGCACCAATTACAGCCTCAAGGCTCTGAGTATGCTGCTACAAGCTTGACACACCTATTTTTTGGGCAGTTTTTCCCATTCTTCTTTGGAGGACCTCTCAAGCACAGGCATTTTCAGATCTATCCAGAGATGTTAAATCCGGTTCAAATCTGGGCTCTGGCTGGGCCACTCAAGGACATGCACAGAGTTGTCCCATAGCCACACATTTGTCGTCTTAGCTGTGTGTTTAGGGTCATTGTCCTGTTCACCCCAGTCCGAGGTCCAGAGCTCTCTGGAGCAGGGTCTCTGTATATTGCTGCATTCAATCTTTCTCTCGATCCTGACTAGTCTGCCAGTTCCTGCTGCTGAAAAACATTCCAACAACATAATGATGCCACCACTATGCTTCACGGTAGGGATGGTAGTGGCCAGGTGGGGAGCGGTGCCTGATTTCCTCCAGACGCTTGCCATTCAGGCCAAAGGGTTCAACCTTTGTTTCATTAGACCAGAGAATATTGTTTCTCATGGTCTGAGAGTCCTTCATGTGCCTTTTACTGAGGAGTGGTTTCCGTCTGGCCACTCTACCATACAGGCCTGATCGGTGGAGTGCTGCAGAGATGGTTGTTCTTCTGGAAGGTTCTCCTCTCTCCACAGAGAAATGCTGCAGCTCTGTCAGAGTTATCAGGGTGCTGGTCACCTCCCTAAGGCCCCTCTCCCCCGATCACTCAGTTTGGCTGGGCAGCCCACTCTAGGCAGAGTCCTGGTGATTCCAATCTTCTTCCATCTACAGGTGATGGAGGCCACTATGCTCATTGGGACCTTCAATGCTGCAGAACGCTGTATCCATCCCCAGATCTGTGCCTCGATACAATCCTGCCTCGGGGGTCTACAGACAATTCCTTGGACTTCATGGCTTGGCTTGTGCTCGGACATGACATGCACTGTTAATTGCGGGACCTTATATAGACAGGTGTGTGCCTTTCCAAATCATGCCCAATGAACTGAATTTACCACAAGTGGACTCCAATTTAGTTTTAGAAACAGCTCAAAGGATGATCATTGGAAACAGGATGCACTTGAGCTTAATTTTGAGTGTCATTGCAAAGGCTGTAAATACGTATCTCAAAAGGCGAGTACACCCCTCACATTTTTGTAAATATTTCATTATATCTTTTCATGTGACAAAGAAGCAATGACACTTTGCTACAATGTAAAGTAGTGAGTGTACAGCTTGTATAACAGTGTAAATTTGCTGTCCCCTCAAAATAACTCACACAGCCATTCATGTCTAAACCGCTGGCATGAAAAAGTGAGTACATCCCTAAGCGAAAATGTCCAAAATGAGCCCAAAGTGTCAATATTTTGTGTGGCCAACATTTTCCAGCACTGCCTTAACCCTCTTGGGCATGGAGTTCGCCAGAGCTTCACAAGTTGCCACTGGAGTTCTCTTCCACTCCTCTATGAGAACATCACGGAGCTGGTGAAACCTTCCGTTTGAGGATGCCCCACAAATGCTCAATAGGGTTTAGGTCTGGAGACATGCTTGGCCAGTCCATCACCTTTACCCTCAGCTTCTTTAGCAAGGCAGTGGTCATCTTGGAGGTGTATTTGGGGTCGTTATGTTGGAATACTGCCCAGTCTCCGAAGGAAGGGGATCATGCTCTGCTTCAGTATTTCACAGTACATGTTGGCATTCATGGTTCCCTCAATGAACTGTAGCTCCTCAGTGCACTCATGCAGCCCCAGACCATGACACCCCTACCACCATGCTTGACTGTAGGCAAGACACACATCTTTGTACTCCTCACCTGGTTGCCACCACACACGCTTGACACCATCTGAACCAAATATGCTCATCTTGGTCTCATCAGACCACAGGACATGGTTCCAGTAATTCACGTCCTTAGTCTGCTTGTCTTCCGCAAACTGTTTGCGGGCTCTCTTGTGCATCATCTTTAGAAGAGCCTTCCTTTTGGGACGACAGCCATGCAGACCAATTTGATGCAGTGTGGGGCGTATGGTCTAAGCACTTACAGGCTGACCCCCCCCCTCCGCCTTCAACCTCTGTAGCAATGCTGGCAGCACTCATACGTCTATTTCCCAAAGACAACCTCTGGATATGACGCTGAGCACTTGCACTCAACTTTTTTGGTCGACCACAGCAAGGCCTGTTCTTAGTGGAACCAGTCCTGTTAAACCGCTGTATCGTTTTGCCCACCGTGCTGCAGCTCAGTTTCAGGGTCTTGGCAATCTTCTTATAGCCTAGTCCATCCTATGTAGAGCCACAATTCTTTTCAGATCCTTAGAGAGTTTTGCCATGAGATACCATGTTGAACTTCCAGTGACCAGTATGAGAGAGTGAAAGCGATATCAAATTTACACACCTGCTCCCCATTCACACCTGAGACCTTGTAACACTGAGTCACATGACATTGAGGAGGGAAAATGGCTAATTGGGCCCAATGTGGACATTTTCACTTAGGGGTGTACTCACTGTTGTTGCCAGCGGTTTAGACATTAATGGCTGTGTGTTGAGTTATTTTGAGGGGACAGCAAATTTACACTGTTATACAAGCTGTAAACTCACTTTACATTGTAGCAAAATGTAATTTCTTCAGTGTTGTCATATGAAAAGATAAAAAATATTTACAACAATGTGAGGTGTGTACTCACCTTTTGTGAGATATTGCATGTACATGTGATTTTTTTTTAGTTCTTTATTTTTAAATACATTTGCAAAGATTTCAAACAAACTTCTTTCACATAAATTAATGAATTTAAAAAGGGGTTGTAAAAGTTCCTTTCTTCGCTTTTTAATAAAAGCAACGGGTTATACTTATCAAAACCCTTGCACAGAGCGGCCCCGATCCTCTTCTTCTGGGGTGCCCAGTCGGCGCTCCTGGCTCCTCCCCTTCATCGGGTGCCGCCATGGAGAGCCCCTTTCCATGGGCGCGTTCCCGAGTCCCACAGCTGTGTCCATTGACGTAGACAGCGGGACTCGACCCTGCCTCCCGCTTCCGTGTCACTGGATTTGATTGACAGCAATGGGGAAAAAAGAGCCCCGGGGGTTTGGAAAATAAGTCCACATTTTGACTTGAATTAATGAAGAAATCAGATGAGGTCCTACCAAAGCTGAAATAATTTGTGGAGTTTAATGACGGTACGGTGTCGACCAGGGTGCTCTGGGATACCTTAAAGGCATTCTGATCCAGCAGGTGGTAAAAAATTGTGAAAGAATCTAGGGAATGGGAGGAAAGTTTATTTATATGATCATGTTTGCATAATGATAATCTGTGCTGATTTAAGGTGGTTTATGCATTATATCCGGATGGCGTTTAACTAACGCCCAGATCAGTGTAGTTGAACGATCAGATGTTTGTGCGCTGTCCCTGGTCCATTGGAGACAGTGAACGGGGTGCAGATCACAGTTCAATGGCCGAATCACGCCATTGTCTTCTCCAACTGGTCACAGGCCATGTCACACTTATAACTACCAGCCTCTAATGTGGTAGATCACGCCCTCAGACGAAGTCCGGAAGTGACGAAACTCGTCAGCCACTTGAACTACCGGAAGTTACGTGTGCGCTCCACGGGCCAAGGAGGAACCAGGAAGTACACCGCTGTTGTACACTGCGGAGGTTTTCCTTCACCTTGCCAGCATCCGGAGCATCATACAGTCACAGTGCACTTTTATATTTGCTTCATTACAATTGTATTCTAGTACACATAATATTCTGTTATCTTTGATGAAAAAGTTTTTTGTTTTCATTCCTCCCATATGGCTCATTTGGAGTGCTAGATAGCGTGACTGACACCTGGTGGACGCATTCATTGGAGCGCTGGAGAAGTTTTATCATGTTCTAAGCCGTGTTATTGCTGTACTTCTGGTGAGTGCATCCCCATAGGGGAAGTTTTCCCTCACATGGTGAAATATATGGTGGAAGTTCCCTGCACAGAACACTGCGAAAGTCACAGCTAACCTCCTCTGCTGCCTATGTTGTCTCATATATAGATTGTATATGATAGCTTGTCCTTCTGGAACAGTTGGGACATGAAGCGCTGCTGCAATATTTAAAAAGACTTTTACCTGGAGACTTTTTTTTATTATTGCCCTCTACATTTATGGTTTTATCTTAAAGTAGCTGCTTTTTAGTGATTTTACACAACGTTTATTATATTGTTACCATGGGAATGTCTCGCCCAGGGCGCAGAGTGATGTTTTGTTAGACGGGCACATTTTTCATAGAAACATCTTTTTTTCACATTATCAGATTTTATTGCTCTGTACCCTCGTTAGGGATATTCACCCACTCGAATTTGTCCTGTTTGCGGTTATCGAAAATAAAAGAAAATCCCAAATTTTGGGTTGACAGCCGAACACTAAATGGAGGGGAAATCTTCCAATGGGTACACTAGCTCTGCTGACACCACGATGGATCTTAATTCAGCGGAATATAATAAATGGCAACACACTGTGCTCTCTTACCAAATTTAAGCTTCTGTATAGGGCATCATTTTCCTGCCTTTGAAACGCAGCGTTAAATGTAGGTCAACAGATTCCTATTGATTTTAATGAAATAGTGTATAAGCCCATTCACACCACTGCACTGCAGTAATGCCTGTTATATAATTGTGAATGACATCCCACTCACCAGCACAAAACACCCACATCGCAGCACAACGCAACGTGCGGTGAGACACTATCATGCTTTGAGGTGAACTAGCAGCTACAATTTTTGGTCTGATGTGTGTTTTAGGAGCCCATTACCGGTTCACGCAGATTTACTGAGGCACAATGGCTCTCCTGGTACATATACGGGTTTCCCTTTAGGAGCCGCAAGAGGGCGCGAGCCGCTGGAGGCACACATTGCACAGCGAGGGGACCGCAATCCAGTGCACAAGAGCCAGCACGAGGATTTGTGCGTGTAAACACACAAATCCGTGTCCTGTCAGAGAAGAGGAGACAGATCGTGTGTTCCTACTAAGTAGGAACACACAGTCTGTCTCCACCCCTATCCACATACAGTTAGAACACACCCAGGGAAAACAGTTAACCCCTTGATCGCCCTCTACTGTTAACCCCTTCCCTGCCAGTGACATATACACAGTAATCAGTGCATAGTTATAGAACTGATCACTATATAAATGTCAATGATCCCAAAAATGTGTCAAAAGTGTCCGATCTGTCCATCGCAATATCGCAGTACCACTAAAAAAACTGCAGATCACCGCCATTACTGGTAAAAAAATAAAAAGCCATGACATTTTTCCCATGTAGATGCTATAACTTTTGCGCAAACCAATCAAAATACACTTATTGCGATTTTTTTTTTACCAAATATACGTAGAAGAATTTATATTGGCCTAAACTGATGAAGAAATTTGTTTTTTAAAAACATTTTTGGGGATATTTATTATAGCAAAAAAAGTTTTTTTCTCAAAATTGTCGCTCTTTTTGGTTTATAGCGCAAAAAATAAAAACCGCAGGAGGTGATCAAATACCACCAAAAGAAAGCTCCATTTGTGGGGAAAAAAGGATGCAAATTGTTTGGGTACAGCGTCGCACAACTGCGTAAAAAGTGCTCTGGTCAGGAAAGGGGGGGGGTAATATCTTCCAGGGCTGAAGTGGTTAAAATGAATGGGCACACTACAACTTCCCAAAAATCAGATGTGCTGCATAATTGCTAGAGCAGCACACTACATATTGCGATATGCTAAAACACAGGTGCAGCTCACAAGAACACCTGTCTACACAAGCCCTAAGGCTGGGTTCACACTGATGCGAATTGGATGTGGCTTTCCCTGCATCCAATTTGCATGACAGAAGAGTGTGACCGGCTCCGGCTCTCAATGGAGCCAGTTCACACACATCCGGGGCAGCCGCGTTCCAAAATGCAGAAGGGTCCTGTGCATCTTCTGGTCCATTTCAGGTGCGGATTCAGCCAAAAGTTCAGACCCAATTCACAGCTGAAATGGTGAAGGGAAATGCAGCGATACCCCTGCTGTGAGCCGCGGCAAGTGTGAACGCAGCCTCATTGTTAGACTGCAATCTATATCATTGTTACAAAATGTTGGCTAGGATGGTGGAGAAAAGACAAGCTGCTAATTAGGAGTCCCATCATTATGGGTAAAACAAAAACAGTGAAGAGGCAGCTTTTCAAAAGAACATATACCCATGTACAAAAATTAAAAAGGAAAGATTGGAGCCAAATATTAATTGCCACTGACAAACGTTCAATTACAGCTCATGTTCTTTGAGGACGGGAAAAATAAATTGTTTCTGTGCTGGCATTTGGTCCCTTCAAGGATCGCTCATTTGAACCTTAATACTAAAGTCTATTTTTTTTGTTAAAATAAAACGTCTATATACTTACCTGCTCTGTGTAGCCCAGATCCTCCTATTCTCGGGTCTCTCTTCGGTGCTTCTGGCCTCTCCCTCCTGTTTAGTGCCCCCACAACAAGCAACTTGTAAAAGGGGGGGGGGACCCGAGCCAAGCCGCAGCTCCGTGTCCATACAGACAGGGGGCCGTGGTCTGACCCCGCCCCCTTTCTCTCCTCATTGGCTCACTGACTGACAGCGGCGGGAGCCAATGGCGCTGCGCTCTCAGCCGAGGGAGAGTCCCAGACAGCCGAGTCTCTCATAACATCCCTGGATCTAGATGGATCTCAGGTAATTATTAGGGGGGCTGCTGCACACAGAAGACTTATCTTAATGCAGAGAATGCATTAAGAAAAAAAAACATTTGCTTTTACAACCACTTTAACTACCCATCAACATGTTTGAGGCTGCTTCACTAAACAATCATGCTTTCAGTCTTGGTAGGAATGCCTGGGTGTTAAGAGGTTGCGGTTTCCAGTTTACCAGCACCTGTAAATTTTTGGGGAGCTTCCTTTCACAAAGACCCATATGAAGACCTCAAAAAGCCAGAGATATGCAGAGTTGGCAAATTCAAATTGGTTACGCACACCAATACAGTAGCCAAATGAGCAGTTGCTTGGTAGGGGTGTTGGATTTAATTGCAGCATCAATGCATCGCGATTCAGCAGTCCACGATGTGGCATCAATGCTGCGACTGGCATAATCGATTTTTGGGTGATGACGTCATCTGCGCTGTGGCCTGCCTCTCTCCGAATGGAGCCACAGGGGTTAGCCATGCCCTCTTTTCCTGCCGCCCAATGACGTCATCCCCAGCCCCTTGGCATCACCATGTGTTCAGTGTTCCATCAGAAGACCCGGTCTAGGAGGTGAGACTCTGTTACAGCAGCCGCTGGAGGAGGAAGGAGAGGACTGGCGTACTGGGGTATTCAAATCAAAGCTCTGACACAGCAGGAGATGCCCGCTGTGTGTCATCCATTCAGGCACAGGTGAGGCTGCATTTGATGCGCAGGCACAGGTGAGGCTGCATTTGATGGGCACTGGTGAGGATGCACTGATGGGTTTTTGATGAAAACCCATGGGCAGTAATCGTGATGCATCGCGGAATCGAATAGTTGACATGATAATCGTAATCGAATCGTGAGACCAGTGAAGATGCGCAGGTGTATTGCTTGGGCATAAAAGACCTCATTAATCTCACTTGTTAACCGCTTGCCGACCAGCGCACGCCGATGTACGTCGGCAGAATGGCACTGGCAGGCAAAAGGGCGTACAGGTACTTCCCCTTTAAGAAGCGGTGTCGGGAGGCGTGCGCATCGGTCGTGGTCTCTGTGACTGCAGGTCCCGCGGACTCAATGTCTGCGGGTGCCCGCTATCATGTCACAGAGAGGAAGAACGGGGAGATGCTTATGTAAACAAAGAATTCCCCGGTATGCCTAGTGACAGGACAGTGATCTACTGCTCTCTGTGATATCACAGAGAGCAGTGATCACTGTCCTGTGTGTTCAAGCCCAGCCCTCTCACAGTTAGAATCACTGCCTAGGACACAATTAACCCCTTCACTGCCCCCTAGTGGTTAACCCCCTTTACTGCCAGTGACTTTACACAGTAATCAATGCATTTTTAATCGCACTGATCGCTGTATAAATGACAATGGTCTCAAAAATGTCCAATGTGTCCGCCATAATGACGCAGTCCCGATAAAAATCGCAGATCGCCGCCATTGCTAATAAAAAAAAAATGCTATAAAAACTATCTCCTATTTTATATACGCTATAAATTTTGCGCAAACCAATCAATATATGCTTACTGCGATTTTTCTTTACCAAAAATATGTAGAAGAACACATATCAGCCTAAACTGAGGGTAAATTTTTTTTTTTAATTTATTTTTGGGGGATATTTATTAGAGGTCGACCGATATGGGTTTTTCTCTGGCCGATACCAAAGCCGATATTTAGAAATCGCGGTGGCCGATGGCCGATATATGATGCCGATTTTTTTGGGCCGATATATTAGGCCGATTTTTTTTTTTTTTTTCCCTTCATCTCATAAAATCTAACAGTTAGACCCCTTTCACACTGGGGCGTTTTTCAGGCACTTTGGGGCTAAAAATAGCGCCTGTAAAATGGCTCCCCTGCAGTCTGTGTGAAAGCTCGAGTGCTTTCACACTGAGGCGATGCGCTGGCAGGATGTTAAAAAAAAAAAGTCCTGCAAGCAGCATCTTTGGAGCGGTGTATACCGCTCCTCCACCACTCCTGCCCATTGAAATGAATGCGCATCGCTGCCGAAGCGCCTGCAAAGCGTTTCGGCAGCAGCGCTTCAGGGGCGCATTTAACCCCTTCTTCGGCCGCTAGCTGGGTTATAAGCGCCCCGCTAGCAGCCGAATAGCGCCGCTAAAATGACGGTAAAGTGCTGCTAAAATTAACAGCGTTTTACCGTCAACGCATGCCCGCTCCAGTGTGAAAGCAGCCTTAAGTAATAAGTGATACAGAAAATTTTTTATATTTAAACATTTATTAAACAAAACAAACCTCCAATCAGTTCACTTGTATGTAGAATTTAGATTAAAAAAAATAACTATATCTTAAATATTAAATACACAAAAACAGGTAATCAAAACTTTTGGACAAAAAAAAAAATGGGCTAACTTTACTGCTTTTTTTTTTTTTTTTTTTTTATTATTTCATTAGTGTATTTTTTAAAAAAAAACTTGCGTTTGAAAGACCGCTGCGCAAATACCATGTGACATAAAATATTGCAACAACCGCTATTTTATTCCCTAGGGTCTCTACTAAAAAAAATATATATAATGTTTGGGGGTTCTAAGCGATTTTATAGCAGAAAATACAGGATTTTTACTTGCAACAAGTGTCAGAAAAGATTTAGTCTTTAAATGGTTAAACTGAAAACTTCTCCACGGAGTTCAGTCTATTGATGATAAAAGAACCTGAAAGAGATACAATGTATCTTCTTATCAGACTTGGCAGGCTGCCCAGAGGAGGAGAGAAGAAAACTTCACAACTTGCAATTGACTTCTATTACAGAAGTCATTTGCAAGTCCCGCTGAATCGGCTTTTTTTTATCAGCACAATCGCCGATGCCGATTAAGTAAAAAAAGCCAAATATCGGCCGATGTATCGGTCGACCTCTAATATTTATTATAGCAAAAAGTAAAAAAATACTGCGTTTCCAAAATTGTCACTCTTTTTTGTTTATAGCGCAAAAAATAAAAAATAAAAAAAAAAAAAAAAAAAAAAAAAAAAAACGCAGAGGCGAACAAATACCACCAAAAGAAAGCTCTATTTGTTGGGAAAAAAAAAAAAAGGATGTCAATTTTGTTTGGGTACAGCGTCGCACAACCGCGCTATTGTCAGTTAAAGCGACGCAGTGCCGAATCTCAAAAAAAACGCTCTGGTCTTTGAACAGCCAAATGGTCCGGGCTGAAGTGGTTGAAGGTCAAAAACAAAGCATCACAAATAATGTTTCTTTAAAAACCTGCTGCTATACAGAATAATACGGTGTCAAAGTTTCAAAAGACATAGGGCCCATGGATCGAGTCTTAGCAACCCTCTGTCATACTAGTATATGACTTAACTCTGCAGGGGGCCCAGTTAAGTTTTGTTTCAGCGACCGTTTACTACCACTTTAAAAAAAAAAAAAAAAAAAAAAAAAATCGCGTTTAATATTTTTTTTTCATAAACACACACAAAAAACACATTTAAAACAAGCAGACCAGAATGTTAAAGATTGATATTTTTGTGGTTATAGTAATATGCCAAACTATTCATGTTAGGTTGATTATGCCTTAAAATAAATCTAAATAAAAATTGCAGGTCACCCTGTTATGTTATATTATGTTGATTGTCTTAATATTTTCTCATAAAAGCTTTAACATCTTATACCCCTTTCACACTGGGAAGCTTTGCAGGTGCTACAGCGCTAAACATAGCGCCTGTAAAGTGCCCTGAAAGCGCCGCTGCTCTGTCTCCAGTGTGAAAGCCCTTTCACACTGGAGCGGTGCGCTAACAGGATGCTAAAAAAAACTCCTGATAGCAGCATCTTTGGAGCGGTGAAGGAGTGGGGCAGCGCGGCTATACCACCGTTTAAAACCGCCCAAATACCGCCGCTAAAACGACAGTAAAGCACTGCTAAAAATAGCGCAGTTTACCCCCAACACCGCACCAGTGTGAAAGGGGCCTTAGTATGCATTCGAAAGTAATTTTCTACAGCCAGGTTTTTTTATCATAATGCATTTGGATAAAACACCTATGTGCAGCACCCCCCCCCCCCCTCATACTTACCTGAGCCCCATCTTGATCCAGCGAGGTTGCATGAGAGAGTCTTGGCTGGCTTGCTCTCTCATCATTGGCTGAGACAGCAGCCACTGGCTACCGCTAATGTCAGTCAGTGAACCAATTAGGAGAGAAAGGGGGCAGGGCCAAGCTGCGGCTCCGTGTCTAAATAGACACACCGCAGTGGCTTGGCTCGGGTGCCCCCATAGCTAGCTGCTTGCTGTGGGGGACACTAAACAGGAGGGAGGAGGATCTGGGCTGCTCTGTTCAAAACTACTGCACAGAGCAGGTAAGTACAACATGTTTGTTATTAAAAAATTAAGAAAATAATAATAGAATATTACAGCTTTCACTGAAATACCTGGTAATTCTGAAAGGTATTAATAAATGTATTTATTTATTTAGGCTTGCCCCAAGATGGGCTTTAAAATAATCATAAGCTCTGGTGCAACACTAAAGTGCAACTGCTTTGTGGAATGTATCTGCAATCAATCATCCTAAACCCTAGCAGGTTTTACAATTCCCTCTAAATTTCTGCAATATATACGGTATCTCATTATTCTTGCAATCTTCTGCGGCACCTCAAAAACAAACAATCAGTAGCAGATTTTAATCACACAATGCAGCAACTGAGTTAACTAATTTATCTAAAGTCTTTGTGACCTGTAGAAAATTGCTGATGCTCAGTTTTCTGGTCCTAACTGCACAGAAATAATGTACTTTTGATTGAATTGAATTCAATTTTATCTAGAGAGTGGGAAACAAGATTTAAACTGCTAGGCATCACAAATCTGTAATAATGTTCCCAAATATAAATTAAAGTACCATGGGAATATCAATCTAAAAAACGCACATTTGTTTCCCCTTTTGACGGCTGGCAGCATGCAGAGGTATAGGCTTTTATCTGCCAGACTACTCTGTTTCTCCAGGAATTAAGATTGTGTACTTAAACTGACACAATGTATGCGTATCTCATACCTGAGGGGCCACTAGAGAACCTGTTAAGTCACTGTAGTAGTCAGCGCTACTACAGTGATAGCTGTGATCTTCCAAGGCCCGAGGAAGGGAGCTACCCCTCTGCACACTGACCACAGGGGGTCAACAATGCCAAGAGTTGGTGAAAGCAGGTAGGGCTGCAACTAACGATTATTTTCATAATCGATTAGTTGGCCAATTATTGTTTCGATTAATCGATTAATCACCTTAAAAAAAAAAAAAAAAAGTGTGGTGTATAATTTAGTTAATATGTAAAGTTTTAAAAAAAGGCAATTTATTATTAAATATCTCTATGCAGCGGTAAATATAAATAACCAACTATATGGTTAGGGAGCAAAATATCTAATCCACTCTGAGAATAACAGAAGAGATACTGTATATACTATTAGAGGAGATATACTGTATAAACTGTTAGAAAAGAGATATACTGTACATACTATTAAAGGGTGAATCTGATAAATATTATCAGACTCAAAGATCAAATGTCTTCCTTAAAAAAAAAAAAAAAAAAAAAATTTTTCATTTTAGGAACGTTCGTTCAATTTTCTAATCGTTAGTGGGGTCAAGTCGACGTTGATTTTCAACCACAGTGACGGGAAAATTTGGAAATAGAAAACTTCTTGGTCAAAGGAATTTTCAGACAGTGTATATGGTTTTCGTTCAGAAATTACATTCATTTTAAAAACAGAACGTTAAAAACAAGTGAAAATTTCAAACAGCATTCTTTCATTCAGCGAATATATAAAGATTTTTTGTCTGAATATTCTCGTCTGAAAATTGATCCGTGTGGCCAGTATAAGGCTCGCTAAACACCTAGGCAGTTTGCTTTTGGATCTGTTTCTGCAGTGCTGTTTGCTGTGCGTTTTGATTTTTTGCGCACCTGATTTTGCGGCGATTCGCGTTTTTGCATTTTTTTTTGGCCAATTTGTTGTTGGGCAGATTAAAAAACACAAATTGCTGCAAAAACGCATTAAATGCTTTTCTGCAGATTCTCCACTGAAGTATATTGAACCAAAAAAGCACCATTTTTGTGTTAAAAAAAAAAAAAAAAAGGTCCCTGACCCTTTCCAAATACGCAGCGGCTGAAAAAAGCATAGATGTGAATGTGTCCAATGGGAAACCATGTTAATGAACTGCAGTGCGCTTCTGCAAAAAAACACCAAAAAACACATAGATGTGAACCAGGTCTAAGACGTTTAGTAACATAATGGGGTTAAAAAAACTAAAATTAGCCCTTTATAGTAAAAAAAAAAAAAAAAAAAAAAAAAAAAAGCAGATAATCACTACTGTAAGGGGTTCATTTTTTTACTGTAGAACTGTGAAAGTAACATCTACAGTTGGGATTATTTGCTCTTTTCGTACTATAAAGGGCTTGTTTTAGTTTTGTCATCTGGATTATTCTCCTAGAGCTCTTGCAGCAAAGGCATATGAGATAATTGGTCACGATTAATAAAGCAACTAATTTTTGGTCCAAGAACTACTCCTGTTCCTGGACTGGACTGGACTGGACTTGGGTCAAAGCAATAACTCCAAGGCCAATAATAAATAACACATTATCGCCTCCGATTCCGCAAGATGTCTGGTTGACGAACGGCCTTTCAGAAAATAACTGAAAAGCGCAAATCTCTCACCAAACTTCTACTGACACAAAATAGCAGAAGGAGCCCAAAGGGTGACGCTAAAGAGCTGAAAAAACACATAGTACGTCACTACATTTGTGATTGCTGGCCGGACAAATCCTTGCCGTTTGTATGCAAGACAAAATCCAGGCACACTCCTTCGGACAAAAATCAGAGGTTTTGTCTGCGGAAAATCCGATCGTGTGTACAAGGTTTTAGAATCAACTCCAGACCTTTTACCTGCTTAATTGATTATGAAATAACAAAGAAGTAGCCCATACCCGGCCATGAAACAGCCTCTGATTCAATTGTCCAATTACTTTTTTGTTCCGACACTCGGTCAGTCATATACACACACAAACTTTGATAATTGCATTACATTCATTTTTAAATTAACATCATGCATTTAAAAGGGAATATGAATTTATTGTCTGCCAGTATCGGCACCTTAAGCTCAAGAAAAATGCATCCTTTTAAATTCAATACAGGTCTTTACACTGGTCCTCCGCACTTTCGTTGTGGTGTTAAAAATCTTGCTTGCTGCATTTTTGGCCAGAAAAAAAAAAAAAAAAAAAAAAAATGCACCTCCCTGTTGAAATGCATTGAAAACGCATCAATAACGCAACTGTGCTATGTTTTTGATGCAGTTTTTGAGTAAGTCACATGACCTTGCATTACTTTTTTCAGGATTTCAGCACAATTTCACTGCCATAGACTATGTAATGTAAATCGTACTGCAAATCGTACCCGTGTCTATAATAGCACTACTTGAGCCATAAAGTAGTTAAATATTAACCCTTTGCTAGTTAAACCTTTGTTCATCAAACCTTTGTTCAAAATCAGATCTCTGCACAGCCTGAACATCACTGTTCCTCCCTATGACAAGGACAGCTCCTCCCCCCAACCTCCACATATAGCTACATGTCACATGGTGAGCAGTCAGTGGTGTGAGAGAAAGACGGGAGCATGGTTCCTAGAAGAAAGAGTGGCGATTTCTAATGGGGAACCAATTAGCTTGGTTCGTGAAAGGCCAGTTCTATATGATTCTTCAAATGCAGACTACAAATACCATAGAAAAAAAAGAATGCACCATGGCTTGAAGTTGCCAAAGAAATTCTCACACACACTGCCCTTTTTTGACTGGTCAAGGCCAAGTGGCAGTGCATTAACATCACAATAAATCCCACTGAAGTCGCATCGGGCTAAAATTTGCATTTGAAAAACTGCTTCACAAATACGTGAGAAAAAAAAAAATTGCAATACCTATCATTTTATTCTCCATGGTCTCCACTTAAAAAAAAAAAAAAAAAAAAAAAAAAAAATCTAAAATCTGTAATGTTCAGGGGTTCTAAGTAATTTTCCAGTAGTAATCTGGTGATAAGCGAGCGCTGCATCTGTGGTGACAGGCGAGCGCTGCATCCGGTGGCAGGCGAGCGCTGCCTCTCCGTTGTATCTGCGGATCAGCTGAGCAGGGAGAGGGGGAGGTGTAGTGGGGGGGGTATGCCTGTTCTATGAAAATGCATCTGATTCACATATGCGTTCTGTTGTGAAGACTATGTGCCTGCAATTCACACCGCACTGCTTAGAAAACGCACACTTTTTGGGCAATGCGAAGTACGAATGCAACGCACATATGTGAACTAAACTGATTTAAAGTAATAGATTTTAATGTCCCTGGCGGTTTTCCCGAGTGTGGCTCGGGGTTAAAATTTCAGTACCATTAGCGGTAACCCCGAGCCACTCGGGATTGCATTGCAGGATCCCGGTGCAGTGTACTTGTCACCAGGATCCTGCGATGTCCCCCCGCTGTGTCTGCGGGCTGTGTCCTCCTCCCCGATGTCCTGTGTGCCGGGCTCCGTTCCCTGCGAGCGTAGCGACGCACGGGGGAAAAGCCCGGAGGCAAATTCAAATTTCATAATACATACAGTACACTGTAATCTTACAGATTAAATTACTGTATGAAATTATTTCACATCACTTTTGTCCCCAGTGCTTTGTCCAATGCCCTGCATGCAGTTTTATATTAAATATACTGTTCTTTCTGCCTGGAAATTTGAGATTGTCCATAGCAACCAAAAAGTGTCCCTTTACATCAAAAGTGGTCTTAGACCAGCTAGAAAACAGTGATAGTAAATTAGAACACTTGCAGAATTAAGCAATAGTCATTTGTGGGGAAATTCATTTTATTATTAATTTTTATAGTTATTATAATATAATTTATGATTTTGTGTTTCAAACTTTATCATACCCGGGATATCTACTAGACTCTTGTTTGGACAGATTTAAGTGTGTTATTCCTAAGAATTACAGGCCTACAATATAAAACGTCAAATTTCTATGCAATTGCACCGCTTTGAGATGCAAAAATCTGACATAATCATACCGCCAGGGAGGTTAAAATGTTCTGCGAATTATTCGCATAGGTGTGAACCCAGCCTCAGATATGCTTTAAGAGCTTTGTCTGGTTTCCATTTTGTAAGTCAGGGAGATTTCACTTTGCTTCCTGCCCAAGAAAGACATAATTTTCTGTACCAAAAACAGGGTCACCAGAACAAAAAGAGGATGAATCTACCTGGAAGAGACCCAGACAGCAAAAAAAAAAAAAAAAAAATTAAGAAAGATTTCACCCTCTAGTCACAAAGGAATAAGGAGAAGACCTGTTAGTTTAAGGGCTAGTTTACACTTGCTTCAAAACAAGGCTTCGGATATGCTTTGTTAAAGCTCTCTGAATGCAAGTCAAAGCCCCTGTTTACACCTTAAATGGAAAGGTAGTTACGTGCTGCAAATTCAAATTCGAGTATAAGTCGAATTTTTCAGCACATTTTTTTGTGCTGAAAGTGCCCCCCTCGACTTATACTCGAGTCAAGCACTTTTCTGCAGCGAAAAATTTCATTTTCCGAACCGACTTTGGGGCCCCGTATCTCAGGGCCACTTGGTGCTAGGAACCCCAGCTTTGGATACGTTATGATACCAGTTCCACTGGGTTTGCACACCAAATTGGTATGCAAACCCAGTGGAACTGGTATCATAACATATCCAAAGCTGGGGTTCCTAGCACCAAGTGGCCCCGAGATACGGGGCCCCAAAATCGGTTCAGAAAATGCCATTCTCTGCTGCAGAAAAGTGCTTGACATTTTCTGAACCGACTTTGGGGCCCCATATCTCAGGGCTACTTGGTGCTAGGAACCCCAAATTTGGTGTGCAAACCCAGTGGAACTGGTATCATAACATATCCAAAGCTGGGGTTCCTAGCACCAAGTGGCCCTGAGATACGGGGCCCCAAAGTCGGTTCGGAAAATGTCATTTTCTGCTGTAGAAAAGTGCTTGACATTTTCTGAACTGATTGTTAGGGGGCATCTAGGAACCCTTAACTACCGAGTTTGAAGTTCAGGGGACCTATGGCTGCAAATGGGCACAGTGAGGCATGAAAATGGGCACAGTGAGGCATGAAAATGGGCATTGTTGACCCTCTTTTCCACTTACAGTAGCTGTGCATTTCTCACCCTCGTCTTATACTCGGGTCAATACGTTTTTCCCAATTTTTTTGTGGTAAATTAGGGCCTCGACTTATACTCGAATATATATATATATATATATATATATATATATATATATATATATATATATATATATATATATACACACACAGCAGCATGCATATAAGTGTTCCCACATAGAAAAAATAGGATTTTTATAACAGCTTACCTGTAAAATCCTTTTCTTTGAAGTACATCACGGGACACAAGCCATAGTAATTACTATGTGGGTTATAGGCCACCTTCAGGTGATGGACACTGGCACACCCTAAACAGGAAGTTGCCTCCCTATATAACCCCTCCCACTACTGAGAGCATCTCAGGTTTTGTAGCAAAGCAATACAAGTGTATACTAGAGACAGGGGCGGGAGCTCTGTGTCCCGTGATGTACTTCGAAGAAAAGGATCTTACAGGTAAGCTGTTATAAAAATCCTATTTTCTTAAAAATCGTACATCACAGGACATAGAGCCATAGTAATTACTATGTGGGATGTCCCAGAGTAATGCCAACTGAGTGGAGGGAGACAACAGAATTAGGGCAACATGAGACTAAAGGAGTTATACTGCTGCCTGCAGCACACTACGCCCAAAAGGCGATATCCTTATGCCTTTTTACATTCACCTGATAAAATCTGGTAAATGTATGGACTGAAGACCAAGTTGAGGACTTGCAGATTTGAACCATGGAAGCTTGGTGATGCACCCCCACGAAGCACTAAACAGTCCTAGTGGAGTGCACTTTTGATTTGAGAGGGTGGAATCCTCCTCTTTAAACCATAAGCCTGAACAGTTACTTGCTGAATCCATTTAGAAATAGTAGATTTCGATGCTGCCTGTCCTCCTTTAGGACCTTCAGGCAACACAAACAAAACATTTGTTTTTCAAATCTGAGCAGTCGCCTTTAAGTAAACCTTGACTGCTCTCACCACATCTAGAGAAAGTAATGATTTTTCTTCCATAGAACAGGGTTCTGGAAAAACGAAGGTAGAACAATATCCTAGTTTAGATAAAAACCTGACACTACCTTCGGTAGAAAGGATGAGGACGCAACACTACCTTATCCTTGTGAATAATATGGCTATTTACAAGAAAGAGCAGCCAACTGATACCCTTCTTGCTAGAGCTGCACAATTCTGGCTAAAATGAGAATCGCAATTTTTTTGCTTAGAAGATAGATCACGATTCTCACGGCATAACATCTTTCACATTAAACAAAATAATTGGGCTAACTTTACTGTTTCTTTTTTTTTATTCATTGAAGTGTATCTTTCCCAAAAAAATGCATTTGAACGACCACTATGCAAATACAGTGCGACATAAAATATTGCAACAATCGCCATTTTATTCCCTAGGGCCTCTGCTAAAAAAAAAAAAAATTATATATATATATATATATATATATATATATATATATATATATATATATATATATATATATATATATATATATATATATATATATATATATATATATATATAATGTTTGGGGGTTCCAAGTAAATTTTCTAGAAAAACAAAAAATCTGATTTTAACTGTAAGAAACAAGTGTCAGAAAAAGGTTTGGACTTTAAGTGGTTAAACTTCCTGCATATTCACACAGAAGTTTTATCCCTTTGATCTAAGCCAAGAGTTACAGTTAAAAACTTGGCAGACTGCCCAAGTGAGCAGAGAACTCTCTATACTTGTTACATGAAAGAATTGGGAAACACTGCAATTCAGAGCATTAGAGGGGGTGAATCGAGATCGCATACTTTTAACGATTAATTGTGCAGCTCTACTTCTTGCAGAGGATATGGATACCAAAGAAAAAAAAAAAGTTTCCTTGTCAAAAGGACCAAGAGATGTGTCGTATCGGCTCAAAAAGGCTGTTTTTGTAACGCCAACAGAACTATATTTCAAGTTCCAAGGGTTCAGGGGTGACCTAACCGGGGGATTAAGCCGCATTACCCCCTGAAAAAAAACTACGAACCAAAGAATGCGAAGCAAGGGGTCATTGAAACAATACCGATAAGGCCGAGACCTAGCCTTTTAAAGTACTCAAGGCCAGCTTAATTTTTAACCCCATCTGCAGAAAGTCAAGGATTCTACCTATGATATACCTCCTGGGGTGCCAACCCCTGGATTCAACCTAGGAGGCATATGCCTTCCAGACTCTATAATAATATGTGATTCTGGAGGCTGGCTTCCTTGCATTAACCAAGATAGATACCACTGAACTTGACAGCCCACGTTTCTTCAGAATGTGAGACTCAATAGCCAAACCGTTAAATTTAGTGTTTGTAAGGTAGGATGTAATACCGGACCTTGCGAGAGAAGGTCTGGACGTGGGTCCACGGGTCCACGGGTCCTTATGATCTCTGCATACCAAGATCTTCTGGGCCACAAGAATCACTGACTTCACTTCCTGCGAAGAAGTCATGGACGCAGGCAGAATAGGAGGGAATGCATAAATAAGCGAAAAGCGATTCCACGGGAATAGTAAGGCATCTGTTCCGCATGCTAGCGGATCCTTTTTTCTTGACATAAAAGTTGTAGAGTTCTTTGTTGAACCTGGACGTAAACAGATCTTTGTCTGGGATCCCCCATCTTTGACATATTGACAGGAAGATAATCAGGGTGAGGGAACCATTCTCCCTGGAACAACTGCTGGCCACTCAAGTAGTTCGCCTGCCAATTTTCTATTCCTAGAATGAAGACTGCTGATAGGCAAATTACATTGTTTTCTGCCCAAGATAGGATATGATTCACCTCCCTCTGGGCCGCACAACTTCTTGTGCCCTCTTGGCGATTGATATAGGCCATTGCTCTGGCATTGTCGGATTGCATCCTGGCAGGACAATTCCGTAAACTGAACGTTCAGGCCCTCAGGACCAAGTGCTCTGCCCGAATCTATAGAATGTTAATGGGCAAGGCCATTTGGTGATGCTCTTTTTAGGGCTAGTTTACACTTGCTTCAAAACAAGGCTTCGGACACGCTTTGTTAAAGCTCGCTGAACGCCAGTCAAAGCACCTGTCACTAAATAAAATTGTTAGCTTACAATCCTGTTTACACCTGCTTTTGCTTGGTGCTTCGATGAGGCTTCGATGGGGCTTCAGGCGAGTGTTGCCATAGATTTCTATGGAGGCTTTGAAGACGCTTTGAAGCATCACTGAAGCTACATGGGGCATCATTTTTGAAGCAAAGCAAAAAGCAGGTGTAAACAGGACTGTAAGCTAACCATTTTATTTAGTGACAGGAGCTTTGACTAGCATTCAGAGAGCTTTAACAAAGCCTGTCCGAAGCCTTGTTGAAGCCGAAGCAAGGTGTAAATGATAGGGATGCACAGAATGGATTTTTTAGTGCCGAAACCGATACCGAAAATAAATCTTCCTCGATCCCCAAAACCTAAACTAATACCGAAAGTGACTGTTTTTAAAAATATTTTTATACAGGAGATGGTCAGAGACTGTGGACATGGTACAGGAGATGGTCAGAGACTGCGGGCATGATACAAGAGATCAATGCAGCCTCACCAGTGTCCGTCAGATGTAGCCAGCCTGTGTCCCCATTGCAGCCAGTGAAGGGAGAGGAGAGCCGCCGCCTGTTTGATTACAGCGCTGGGAACATCACAGCTTTCATTTCAATAGCTGTGTTCCCCGCTGCGCGCCGTCACATACAGCCCCTTCCCCTTGTCCGGGCACTTTGATAGACAGATCACCCGTCCAATCCTGGGAAAGGTGATCTGTCTATCAAAGTGCCCGGACAAGGGGGAGGGGCTGTATGTGACGGCGCGCAGCGGGGAACACACAGTTATTGAAATGAAAGCTGTGATGTTCCCAGCGCTGTAATCAAACAGGCGGCGGCTCTCCTCTCTTCTACGATATAGGAAGTCCCCCTGATAGGGGGCACCAGGGGCAGAGCCCTGCCCCCCCACCCAGGCCACACCCCATTTTCTGCGCCAGTATCGGCAAGAATTCTCTTTCGGCTTTTTGCCGAAAGGGCCATTTTCATCCGATATGTTTCGGTGGCAAAAATTTTGGTGCATCCCTAGTAAATGAGCCCTTAAGCTTCGTTGAAGCTTGACAGATGCCATGTGTGCGGCTATCTCATACCTGCAATTCTCCAAAACAAAGAAAAACTGAATTAAAGCCTCTCAAAAGTCGTAGGTGCTTCATGTGAGCTTTGTCAGAGTTCTATGGAAGCTTTGAAGACACGCTAAATCACCACTAAAACGACATGTGGTATAATTTTTGAAGCAAAGCAAACGCAAGGTTAAAAAGTAGGAGAGGTTGAAGAGACGAGTCCATCAAGTCCAACCTATATGTGTGATTATATGTCAGTATTACATTGTATATACCTGTATGTTGTGGTCGTTTAGGTGCTTATCTAAATCGTTTTTTTGAAACCATCAATGCTCCCCGCTGAAACCACCGCCTGTGTAAACAGGACTGTAAGCTAACCGTTTTATTTAGTGACAGAAGCTTTGACTGGCATTCAGAGAGCTTTAACAAAGCATGTCCAAAACTAGCCCTAAAAGAGGGAGGCAGGGCTGTGCTCCAGAGCTGTGTTAAAAAAATTTTAAAAAATAGAAAAACACCTATATAACCAGGAATACAGATCTTTTTATAAGGTAAACCAGGTATGATATATGCATGTATACTGGGCATTTAGCAGTTTGCTTGGAGTTCAGTTTTAACTAACAATGGCTGAAACGTACCAATGCAGCTGTTCAGCTGACAATTTGTGGCCTGGCGCCTATGAAATTTCAGTCATGGGATGTCGAGGAGGAAGGCGGCCTACAGGCCCAACCACTTAGTGAATTTCAGCAAGTTCTTTAGGAATGAGTATAAAATTGCTCTGTGTATAGCCAACTTTTTGCCCAGTGTATTGCTTTGCACTGACCTGAAGAGCTCTTCTTTCCTGCTGCTGCCACCACTCTGGAGACCTCAAGCTGTGATAAGAGGTGGAGTACTCGGTATCACTCTACATGGGACATCGGCTCGGCTTATACAGCTCTTGCTCCTTACTACAGCTCCAACTTTACAAGTAGTCTCTCTGCATTGCACTCTGATGCTCTGGGATGGCGGGTCAGCAAGCTCAGACCACGATCTACCGGTCACCCGGCTTCGATCTATTGGTAGGTCACAACCTATGGGTTGCTGACCCCCGTTATAGAGGGATATGCATTGTTCATATTTCACGTCTGAAGTTTACAACCAAACCTAACGCTCAGCCAAACTATGAAGCCATTAAATGGTTGGGGTCATAACTGATCACCACAGCAACTACAGATCAGGCAGAGGCTAAGATGGAAGTTTCCTTGGCTGTAAAGGATGAGGAGGAGGATTACTTCCACTTTAACGTTGATAAATTTGCTGTACAAATGACAAAAAGTGAGCAAGCAACAGTAAAAAGGTGTATATCCAAATATTTTATTTCAAAACAAAGTAATAACACCCTAGAGACTTAGGACAGGGAAGGTGTGGACCCTGCAATGAAACTATAAAAAAGGTAACAATATACAGGTAAGGAGAGATTCAAATTTATATTTACTTCAATTAAGAATTTGCAGCAACATCGCCGTCTGCACTTTATTATCAGCGTGTCATCAATGCATTACCAAACACCTTTCCAGCTATTTCCAATAAGGGAGGAGACGGGTGACTGAAGTCTAATCCCACCCACCCGAAGACATCTCTCCCCCCTATTGGCCTACTCAGAACGTCTGCAAAGCAAGTCACGCGTCTATTGGTCAAATCCACAAGCAGCTCACATTCTATAGGCCACAGCGTTCTGTAATAGGTTTACCACTCATCTTTGACCAACTTCCCATTGCCCCAAGTGGAACAGACAAGTGTCTGGAACAGAAGGATTGGTCTGAATAGCAAAGAATAGTATGGAGAACTTACCAACGCGCTGCCCCACCGGTGTGGCAAAAGGGTTTCCCAACAAGAACTCCATGGTGCACTACGACTGTGGTCACTACTTCACACCAAGCTCTGCTCCAACTCTCCAGCCAAGTCACATGACACACAGCATCCACCCGGGCACGCCCACCTCACCTTGCGTCACTCACGGAACAAACTTGTATAACACGCCCCCACAGGAAACACGTGCTGGTCATAGGACACGCTCAAAGCGCTGGGAAGGAGGCGGGGCTTGGCGACTAATGCAGTTCTTAGCTATGATGTCATGGGGCTCTTGTAATTTAGTGGCTTCATTGTGATTGCAGTGACTGTCGTAGCTTAGTTTTCATTGTACTCTCATATACACCAGTGTGTGTAGGAGGTACAGACAAGTATTTTATCTTGTCACTGCAATCTGGGGAAAATCTCATTGGAAATCTGGCTGTTCTGAGGAAAGAGACACTTTGCTAAAGTAGAGTGGATGACACAAAGAAAGCAAATGTACATTTGCTTTTGCTGACGTTGGCAATGGCTTTCAAAAACAACTGAGACAAGGTTGTCCTGGATCCAAGGAGTTCCGAAACCGTAGGTTTGGAGTAGAAAGTTACAGACCTGATGGGCGTAAAATCCCAGCATTTTTGTCAGCCAGCCAAAATAGTGTAAGGCTGTATACAACCGTACTTGGGTATATGCCAATGATTTTGTGCATCAACATAAACGTGCTCATGTACATATGATGGAGTTCCCAAATGCAGAATTTCCTCAGAATGGATGGGTAACATATTGATTGAATGGAAGTTGGCTTACATCCAAGCTTTCTGCAAGTAAAATGCCAGGAATTGTGTATTAACCACTTACAGACCGGACGATTTGCCCCCTTAATGACCAGGCCATTTTTTGCGATTCGGCACTGCGTCGCTTTAACTGACAATTGTGCAGTCGTGCGACGTTGCACCCAAACAAAATTGATATTCTTTTTTTTCCCCACAAATAGAGCTTTCTTTTGGTGGTATTTAATCACCTTGGCGGTTTTTATTTTTTGCGCTAAAAACCAAAAAAGAGCGACAACTTTGAAAAAAAAAAAAGCAATATTTTTTACTTTTTGCTATAATTAAAGTGGGGTTCCATCCAAAAAAAATACATGAAAAATCCAAAAAAAAAAAACAAAAAAAATTTGGATATAATTTTTTTTTTTTTTTACTTACCTCTAAATGCCTGTTGCTAGGTGGTCCCTCGTAGTCTACCTCTTCCAGTGCCTGGGCTGGTGACATCACTTCCCCCTCGGCACAGGAAGGGCTCAGCTCTGCTCCCTCCCTCCTGTCAATCATCTGGGACCCATTACAGGTCCCAGGTGACTGAGCGGCCAATCACGGCACCGCTCGCGCATGCGCAGTGGGTGCCAGGCTGTGAAGCCACAGCCCGGCGCCCACAGTTGCAATGCCGGCGCCGCTGAACGGAGGGGGAGACGAGCGGGGCTTCGATCTCCCGCATCGCTGGACCCTGGGACAGTTAAGTGTCCAATTAAAAGTCAGCAGCTGCAGTATTTGTAGCTGCTGACTTTTAATTTTTTTTTTTTTGACTGGACCTCGGGTGGAACTCCTCTTTAACCACTTGCCGACCGGGCCATAGCCGAAAGACGGCTGCAGCGCGGTCGGCTAGTTCTGGGTGGACGTCCGTGGGACGTCCTCCCAGAATACTGCTCTCGCGCGCCCCCTGGGGCGCGCACCCGAGAACTTCCGTGACCGCCGGGTCCAGAGGACCCGGCGCATCACGGATCACGGTAAACGGCCGCTCATCGCGGCCGTTTACCATGTGATCGCTCCGTCAAATGACGGAGCGATCACATGTCAACAGACCGGCGTCATGTCATGACGCCGGTTCCTCCCGCCCCTCTCTGTACCGATCGGTACAGTGCGAGGGGAGAGGGGGAGGGATCGGATGGCAGCACCGCTGTGGGCTGTATGTGTAGTGCCCACAGCGGTGCTCAGTGACAAATACAGTCACATCCATCCATCCCTCCATGCTCAGCCATCCCTGCAATATGCCCAGCAATACTCTGCATAATACTCTGCATAATACCCCGCAATACTCTGCATAATACCCCAAAATACTCTGCATAATACCCCAAAATACTCTGCATAATACCCCCAAATACTCTGCATAATACCCCGCAATACTCTGCATAATACCCCAAAATACTCTGCATAATACCCCGCAATACTCTGCATAATACCCCAAAATACTCTGCATAATACCCCGCAATACTCTGCATAATACCCCGAAATACTCTGCATAATACCCTGCAATACTCTGCATTATACCCTGCAATACTCTGCATTATACCCCGCAATATTCTGCATTATACACGGCACTACTCTGCAATATACCCCGCAATACTCTGCATAATACCCCGCAATACTCTGCATAATACCCCGAAATACTCTGCATAATACCCTGAAATACTCTGCATAATACATACAATACTCTGCATAATACCCCGAAATACTCTGCATAATACCCCGCAATACTCTGCATTATACCCCGCAATACTCTGCATTATACACGGCACTACTCTGCAATATACCCCACAATACTCTGCAATATGCCCAGCAATACTCTGCAATATACCCTGCACTACTCCGCAATACTCTGCAATACCCCGCAATTTTTAACCAGTTCCCGCCCACAGTCATATGACGTCCTTGACTTTGAGCGGGGATATCTGAATGATGGGTGCAGCTACAGGCATCATTCAGATATCAGCTTTTTCAGCCGGCGATTTCCTACACCATAAGAATGATCATAGTGGCTGTTACACTGCTTGATCGTTCTTACGGGAGGCGAGAGGGGACGCCCCCCCCTTCCCGCCACCCTCCGGTGCTTCTACCGACTCACCGCTACGATCGAAGCCAAGATCGTTTTTTTTTTTTTTTTATTTCAGGCTTCCCAGCCTAGAGGTGAGATGTGAGGTCTTATTGACCCCATATGTCACTGTAAAGAGGACCTGTCATGCCATATTCCTATTACATGGGATGTTTACATTCCTTGTAATAGAAATAAAAGTGATCAAAAATTTTTTTTGGGGGGAAAAAGTGTCAAACTAAAATAAATAAAGTAAAATAAACAATAAAAAAAAAAAATGTTTAAAGCGCCCATGTCCGTGTGCTCACATGCAGAAGCGAACACATACGTAAGTCCCGCCCACATATGAAAACGGTGTTCAAACCACACATGTGAGGTATCACTGCGAACGTTGGAGCGAGAGCAATGATTTTGGCCCTAGACCTCCTCTGTAACTCAAAACATGTAACCAGTAAAAAATTTTAAAGCATCACCTATGGAGATTTTTAAGTAGCGACGTTTGGCACCATTCCACGAGCGTGTGCAATTTTAAAGGGTGACATGTTAGGTATCTATTTACTCGGCGTAACTTCATCTTTCACATTATGCAAAAACATTGGGCTAACTTTACTGTTTTATTTTTTTTTAAAGCACAAAACTGTTTTTTTTCCAAAAAAAACGCGTTCGAAAAATTGCTGCGCAAATACCGTGCGAGATAAAAAGTTGCAACAACCGCCATTGTATTCTCTAGGGTCGTTGCTAAAAAAAATATATATATAATGTTTTGGGGTTCTATGTAATTTTCTAGCAAATAAATTATTATTTTTACATATAGGAGAGAAATATAAGAATTGGCCTGGGTGCTCCAGAACGCCTGGAGGTGCTCCGTGCATGTTGGGCCTCTGTATGTGGCCAGGCTGTGTAAAAGTCTCACACATGTGGTATCACCATACTCGGGAGTAATAGCAGAATGTGTTTTGGGGTGTAATTTGTGGTATGCATATGCTGTGTGTGAGAAATAACCTGCTAATATGACAATTTTGTGAAAAAAAAAAAAAGAAAAAAAAAAATCTTGATTTTGCAAAGAATTGTGGGAAAAGATGACAATTTCAAAAAACTCCCCATGCATCTTTCTAAATACCTTGGAATGTCTTCTTTCCAAATAGGGGTCATTTGGGGGGTATTTGTACTTTTCTGGCATGTTAGGGCCTCAAGAAATTAGATAGGCCGTCAGTACTTCAGGTGTGATCAATTTTCAGATATTGGCACCATAGCATTTGGACTCTCTAACACTCACAAAGACCAAATAATATACACCAAGTTGTACTTATTTTTACCAAAGATATGTAGCAGTATAAATTTTGGCCAAAATTTACGAAGAAAAATTACTAATTTGCTAAATTTTATAACAGAAACAAAAAAAAATTCATTTTTTTACCAAATTTTCAGTCTTTTTTCTTTTATAGCGCAAAAAATAAAAAACCCAATGGTGATTAAATACCACCAAAAGAAAGCTCTATTTGTGTGAAAAAAAGGACAAAAATTTTATATGGGTACAGTATTGTATAACTGAGTAATTGTCATTCAAAGTGTGAGAGCACCGAAAGCTGAAAATTGGTCTGGTTAGGAAGGGGGTTTAAGTGCCCAGTGGTCAAGTGGTTAATATCCCCCCAAAAAAATTAAAAAAAAAAAAAATTTCTTCATCAGTTTAGGCCGATATGTATTCTACTACAAAGAGAGGCAAGGAGTAGGGAAAGCCGCAGTTCGCTGCTTCTGTCGGCAGATGTCCCAACCCCCCACACACAGGGAAAAACACAGGGGACTATTTCGGTACTGAAGGTAGTTGGGTATTAGTACACAAAGGGGTGAAAAGGAAGTGATAGGATAAAAACTATATTTTTAATAGAAAGCCATTTTAAAAAAGATATATATATCTCAATATTACAATAACATATACAGTTGTAATACAGGACAAGGCAATATATACAACCACATGAATCGCATCCAATAATAACAGAGATTGCAACAGTGACTTGGATTCTCGACCGGTTTCGCGGTATTCACCGCTTCCTCAGGAGAGTAAAGTCTATAATGTAGCATAAAAAACAAATAATAAATATACAAAGATTCACAGATGCATAAAGTTTTTGTGGTGGTGGCAGCGAGGTCATTAAATAATACATTAAACAATAATATACAAGTTGAATATAGAAAGGACAGGCTCACCCGCTCAGGTATTCTCTGTAGATATGTGGGGCCCCATACAGTTCCCCCTGCGACGAACACAGGGGATAACAGAACAGCCTCTGGTGGGTAAAATATTTAGGTAATTGATTTATGTGTGGGTCACTAAACCACAAAACAAAGTAAAGCGTGGTAGAGTATAGGGGTACCCATAAAGGAGCTCTAAGTTTGGAACCCAGTGTGCAGAGGAGAGAGACTAGAGTTGGAATGGTTAGAGAGAGTAGAGGGAAAGAGAGGGGAGGAAAGGAAGAAGGAAGGGAGGAAGAGGGAAGGGGGAGGAGGGGGGGGGAAGGGGGAGGAGGGGGGGGGAAGGGAGGGGTTGTGGGTGGGGGTGGGAAGGAAGAAGGAAAGGAGGGGGAAGGGGGAAGGGGGGGGGGAGGAGGAAAGGTAAGGAAAATTGGGGGGGGGAGAGGGGAAAAAGGGGGGGGAGAAGGAAAACAGGGGGGGGGGGGAAGAGGGGGGGGAAAGCAATGGGGAAAGAAAAGGTAGTAGGATTGAGTGGTGAGCAGGAGCTAAAACTAGATCCAGGTGAAAATTAGGTGAGACTAAAGAGAGAGAAAGAGAATGCACACAGGTAATAAGGGCCATAACTTACCCCTACAACGCGATCAACGAGGGCGGTGAAATGCAGTAAAAGGGGAGCATACAATGATAGGGATCGTGGTATAAAATAGTTTAAACGATCCAGGCGCTCATGGGTAAATGGTGAAAGCTCCACAAAGCTGGAGCCAATGATATGTGCAAGAGAAATAATCACCGCAGCAGCTGTAATAGAGTAAGATAAATTTACACTCAGAAGTAATAGAGGGGGGTAGAAAAATGCCCACAAAGCAAAGGGACAGCAGCGGTAGCTCACTAAAGTAAAGGATATCAAAACATAGGTAGTAAGAATAGGTAGCAAGTGCCAAGAGGTGTCAAGATAACAAATTATATGTAGTCCCCCATGAGGAAGAGATGTTAAAATACCAGCATGAGAACACACATAGGCGCTGCAAGCAGCCACTGTGTGTAAAGAGGCAATGATAACCAAGCCCAGCGTGGATGGGAAGAGAAGCAGAGGGGAGAGGTCAACCACCGGGGAGGGAGTGGATGGAAAGGAAGGGACGGGAAAGGGGAAAGAGAGGGGAGGGAGGTAAGACTTACCCCAGATGCTGCTCCTCGTTGAGCGCGACGTCAGAGGACTGTAGGCTTATACAGCGGCCGTGTCCGGCCGCTATAAAAGCACCCCAACCCGGAAGTCAGGGACGGCATAGCGAGGGCAGTCCCTGACATCACCAGGTCAGCTCGCCCGCACTGCGCAGGTGCACTGTGAGTGCTACTGCGCAAGCGCGCGCTCCTGACAAGGGGAATCTAGTTCCCAAACAAGGAGACGCAAGCAGTCAAAGGGCTGCCAGGGCGAGCATGTGTCCGTCGCATAGGAGAAGGATCGGGGCAGGACACACTAACAGAGTCTGATAACGGGGGAGGGAGCCTGACCTTGAACAGCAACAGAGTAAAACAACATAATACAGCATAATGAAATAAAGGATAAAACGAATTTATATACAAATATTGTGTGAAGTTATATGGGGTGTCAGCCACCCATAACTTTAGAGGATGAAACTTAGGCAGACATGGTCAATACATTGATACTCGGCCCCAGGGGTGCCAAGATGGAGGAGAGGGAGGGGGGGAAAGGGGGGGAAAGGGGGAACAAGGGGGGAAAAAAAAAAAAAGGGGAGGGGGAAGGAAGAGGGGGGGGGAAAGAGGGGGGGAGGAGGGAAGCCACAGCCCGGCGCCCACAGTTGCAATGCCGGCGCCGCTGAACGGAGGGGGAGACGAGCGGGGCTTCGATCTCCCGAATCGCTGGACCCTGGGACAGTTAAGTGTCCAATTAAAAGTCAGCAGCTGCAGTATTTGTAGCTGCTGACTTTTAATTTTTTTTTTTTTTTGACTGGACCTCGGGTGGAACTCCTCTTTAATATCCCCCAAAAAAAATTAAAAAAAAAAATTTCTTCATCAGTTTAGGCCGATATGTATTCTACATATTTTTGGTAAAATAAAAAATTGCAATAAGTGTATATTGATTGGGTTGCGCAAAAGTTATAGTGTCTACAAAATAGGGGATAGATTTATGGCATTTTTAGCTTTTTTTTTTTCTTTACTAGTAATGGCGGCGATCAGCGATTTTTTTAGCGGGACTGCAACATTGCGGTGAACAGATCAGACACTTATGACACTTTTTTAGGACCATTGACATTTATACAGCGATCAGTGCTATAAAAATGCACTGATTACTGTGTAAATGTCACTGGCAGAGAAGGGGTTAACACTAGGGGGCAATCAAGGGGTTAAATGTGTTCCCTTGGAGGTGTTTCAAACTGTAGGGGGATGGGACTGACTGGAGGAGGAGAGAGATCCCTAATCACTAGGAACAGCAGATCTCTCTCTCCTCCCCTGTCAGAACAGGAATCTGTTTACATCGACAGATCCCCGTTCTAGCACTCTTTCCAGCAATTGCGGGTGGCCAGCGGACATCGCGGCCCCCGACTACGTGCAGCGGGCATGTACCTACTATGGCTCTTAGTGAAGCCGTCGTATACCTACGGCGATTTGCAGGAACAAGCCATCCTGCCGCAGTATGATGGCGGCTGGTCAGCAAGTGGTTAAATACTAACCATAATTTTCCTTTCCTGGCGCTCATCCTTGGCAGCATACTACCATGTGCATGTCGGTTCCGGGAAATGCCTATTGCCTAATTTAAACACTGGGGTTGTTGGTTCAAATCCCAATCACAGCACCACCTGCATGGAGTTTGCATGTTTTCCCTGTGCCTGTATGGGTTTCTTACTGGTGCTTCTGTTTCCTCCCACACTCCAAAGACATGCTGGTATGTCCTGTCTAAATTGGCCCTAGTATGTGTGAGTTAGGGGCCTAATGCCTCATACACACGATCAGATAAACGTACGACTTATCGTTCGTATTTTGTTTCATAATACTAATGTCAAATTCAACATTGCATTATGCGCTCTACAAAATGTATGATTTTCCGTACGATTCTGGAAAACCTTCCTGATCGGCTGTCGAAAGCTGTGTACTAACGGTCAGACTATCGTGCGATTAATCCGAAAGCAATTTTTATCATCTGATTATCTGATCGTGTGTACGAGGCATAAAGCTGGATACACACTATACAATCTCCTTAAGCTTTTTTCCTTTAGATTTACCAAAACCATATAATATGAGGTCAAGTCTAAACACTTTCAATTTTTAAGCGATCAGGCAGGCCCTTGCACTACATAGTTGAAGGTAAATCTAAAGGAAATCTTACAACAAAAGTTGTATGGTGTGTATCCAGCTTTAGATTGTAAGCTCCTTGAGGGCAGGGACTGATGTGAATGTCCAATATATGTGTAATGCACTGTGTAAATTGATGGCGCTATATAAGTACGTGTAATAAAATGAACACAATTTGCACCCTACCAAGTTGGGGAGAGGGTCTGGCTGTCATCTCACAACCCTCCGACTCCGTGTTCCCTCACTGAAATTGGCACCACGGTTTATTGGGCCTTTACGTATTCTCTGCAGGATTAACCCAGTGGCTTACGATTTAGACCTTCCCTTTGCATATATGCATATCTCTAATGTATTCCATGTCTCCTTATTAAAACCTTTGGTGTGCAACCGCTTCACCACCTCTGTGCCATGTCATCACCCAGTACAGGTTGAGAACCATGAGGAGTATGAGGGGGAGGGGTCATTGAGAAGGGGGTACTGTCAGGGCTGGGCTCAGTCCTCCCTTCTCAGAGCTCAGAATGTTCAGCTGTAGGTTAATTGCCAATACTCTTCATTCCACAGTGACTCACCTGATGATCATATCCTGCTCGTCAGTTAGTCTGCTGACTATTTAAGCTGCTTGCATGAGATCTCCTGTGCCTTTGCCTTGGTCAATATATCCGCATACTCTCTGCTGTGTTTTCCTGTTAAAGACTTTTGCCTGGCTGTGTCTTCCCTTCTGGTTCCTGATCCTGTTTGCTGCCTCTGACCTCACAGATCTCTGGATTCCTGTTTTACTGGCTTGTTCTGACTACCTGCTCTTATTACTGAACCCTGGCTATGTTTTGACTATGTTTGCACTGTTTGTACCATTTTATTAAAGTGTGACTTTTACTGCACTTCTGTCTCAGTCTGATTCATGGTTTCTGACAGTATCGGTGTGAGGAGAGGAGAGGGAGACACCGCAGCAGCGTGAGCTGGCACGATCCTTAATGGCATCAGTGCCCCTACAGTGCCAACAGAGCTCATCAGTGTGCCTACAGTGCCAACAGTGCTCATTAGTGCCCCTACCATGCCAACAGTGCCACTACAGTGACCATCAGTGCCCCTGCAGTGCTCATCAGTGCCACTACAGTGCTCATCATTGCCCTACGGTGCCACTACAGTGCTTATTAGTACCACTACACTGCTCATCAGTTCCCTACGGTGCTACTACAGTGCTCATCAGTGCCCTACAGTGCACATCAATGAGTGCTTATCAGTGTCTTACAGTGCACATCAGTGAGTGCTTTTCAGTGCTCATCAGTGACCTACAGTGCTATCAGTGCCATTACAGTGCCCCATTAGTGCACATCAGTGCCCATCAGTGAGTGCTCATCAGTGTCACCCTATCAGTGGATCCTCATCAGTGCCATATGAAATACGCTTTCATTTTCTTTCCATCTTGTGGAAAAAAATGACATGTTCAAAAGACTCATAATGCCTCAAAGAATATATGCATTGAGGTTTTTGCTTTCAAAAATGGGGTAATTGTGTGGGCGTTTCCATTGTCCTGGTGCTTGAGGGCCTTCAAAAGTGTAATAGGTAGTCAAGAAGTTAGATGTGTAATTGATGCTCCCTGCATGTGTACCTGGTGCTCCCTGCATGTTGGGCCTCTCTATGTGGCTAGGCTGTGAAAAAGTCTCACACATGTGGTATCGCCTAACTCATGAGGAGTAGTAGAATGTATTTTGGGGTGTAGTTGCAAGTATGCATATGCCATTTGAGAGAAATTTTATAACAGAAATTAAGAAAACAATACATTTTCATTTTCTTTCCACATTTTCCAAAAATCTGACTTAAAAAAAGGCTCATTATGCCTCTTAGAAAATATCTTGGAGAGTTTGTTTTCCAAAATGTGGTCATTTTGTGGGTGTTGGAAATTAGATGTGTGCCCTAGAGTGCTCCTTATATTTTGGGCCCCTCTATGTGGCTAGGCTGTGAAAAAGTCTCATACATGTGATATCACCATACTCTGATTGTGTTTTGTAATGCATGTAAACTGTAAATGCATTTTAGGGCCTCAAGAAATGGGATAGGCAGTCAGTACATCAGGATTGATTGACTTTCAAATATATACTGTATATACCATAATTTGTAGACTCTAGCTTTCACACAGACTAATATACATGAAATTTGGTTATTTTTTTTATTAAATGTAGCAGAATGCATTTTGGTCTAAATTTAGGAGTGATAACAGAGGGAACCACGGCCTGTTGGGCCAGAAAGGAATCACTGCAATGACCTCCACATTCTTTGTTCTGAGCCTCCGGAGAAATTGAAGAACCACCGGTACAGGAGGGAAGGCACAGGCCTTCTGAAACCCCCACTGATCTGAGAGAGCATCTGTCCCATAGGCCCGAGGGTCTCTGAACCTCGAATAATATTTGGGCATTTTGTGATTGCATGGGGAAGCAAACAGATCGACTTCTGGAGACACTCCCAGGGTCAGAAGCCACTCGAACACCTCTCTCTGGAGAGACCACTCATTGTTGTCCATTTGAACAGGAGAAAGGAAGTCCGCCTGTACATTCTGAATCCCTGGAATGTAAACCGCAGAGATGTTGGACAAGTTCTTCTGAGCCCAGCTCATTATTGGCTCTACTTCCTGTATCAGGGACCAGCTGCGAGTTCCATCTTGCTTCTTTATGTAAGCCCTGCGGTTGTATTGTCCAACCTTAACATTACTGATAAATTCATTATTAGATGGCGAAATGACAGGAGTGCCTGAAAAGCGGCCCTCAGCTCCAGTATGTTGGAGACAATCCCTCGAGAAGGGGAAATCCATCTGCCCTGAGCCACTTCTGAAAGGCAGTGAGAGCCCCATCCCCGATTGCTGGCATCCGATGTTATTGTGACCCATGAGATGGGAATGATTGAATGGTGATTGCACAGATTTTTCCCTTGAAGCCACTAAAGGAGAGACGTTCTCATGGTTGGAGTAAGGTGTATGCACTGGATTTGGCTGGAAGAATCCCATTGTTGAAGTAACCCTTTTTGGAAGGGCCATGTATGCCATTGGGCCCACTTCACTATAGGAATGGTGGCTGTCATTGTGCCAATTACTTTCAGGCATTGGAGAGCAGAGAGGTGAGATGATGCAAGGGCTGCGTGTATTCCATCTGAAATTACTCCAATCTTCTCCTCTGGAAGGGAGATGGTGCCTTCCATTGTGTTGAAGTGAGCCCCTAGAAACACAAGGGATTGTGTTGGCTCTAGATGGCTCTTTTCTAGATTCAGGAGCCACCCAAATTCTTGCAGGGTGGAAATGACTAAGCTCTTGTGCTCTAAAAGTTGGTCTTTGTTTTGAGCTAGGAGAAGTAGGTCATCTAGATAGTGGTGGGGACGAACCCCTTTGACACGAAAAAGAGCCACAACAGATAATAGGACCTTGGAAAAGACCCGAGGTGACGTCGTTAGACCGAAAAGTAGACACGTGAATTGCAGATGCTGATCGCCTACCGCAAAGTGGAGGAATTGTTGGAAGTCTGTTGCCACCGGCACGTGAAAGTAGGCATCTTTTAGATCGATTGAAATCAACCAGTCTCCCAGATGTACTGACTGTTGAATTGTAAGTAAGGATTCCATTTTGAACTTTTCCTTCCGGATAAAGGAATTGAGATGGGTTAAGTCTATGACTGGTCTCCATGTACCGTTTTTCTTTTGTATCATGAACAGAGGAAAATACATGCCCTTGCCTCGTTCATCTTCTGGAACAGGGATGGCTGCGCCTTGATCCAATAAACAATTCACGTAGATTAACAGAACCTGCTTTTTCTCTTCTGAACCTGGAAGAGTTGTAGGAACAAATCTAAGTCTTGGGGCGTTGTTGGAGACCCACTTGTGACCGGAGGAGACCATCTTGACGGTCCAGTAATCCTTAATTGAGGCCGCCCAGACATGCCTGAAGTGGCGAAAATGAGCCCCCACTTGGCATGCCTGAGTGGGCCCAATCCCAAAAGGACTTAGTGGAATCCTGGTTGCCAGAGGAACCACCTTTTGTGAGTTTTTTGAAAGAGGACTGCCTGGATTCCAGGACCTTGAAAACTCCCGACCAGGCCTGTAGCTGCGCGCTTCCCTAGCGCAATCAGAATTTTGTCTTCTAGGAAAAGAGCGTTTCTGATTTTGTAGGCGTCAGTCTTGAGGGAGGAAACCAGACTTATCACCTGTGGCCCAGGTTATGGCACTATCAAGTTTGTTGCTAAATAGTGAAGTTCCTTCAAAAGGAATTCGGCACCAAGCTTGTTTGGAAGCCGGAACCGCCAACCATAGACGGAGCCATAAGGCACGACGTGCTGAAACAGCCGCCAACATAACACAAGACATCAGGCGGATGACATTAATAGAGGCCTCCCCAAGAAAGGCGGATGCCAGCCTGATCTCCTGGATAGTAGAATCTTTAGCCGTTTCAACAGAGGTACCTTTTAGGAACTCATCCACATTGTCAGACCAAGATTCTATAGCTTTGGATACTGCAGTTATCACAAGTGCTGGCTTGCATGCCATTCCTGATGTCAGGTAAATCCTTTTTAGATCTGAATCAATCCGTCTTTCCAAGGGATCTTTAAAAGATATAGTGTCTTCTAAGGGAAGAGTTACATATCTTACTAGTCTCATAAGTGCTGCATCCACCAAAGGAGCTGACTCAAGGTGTTTTACTTCCTCTTCCTTAAAAGGATATAGTTTCAAGACTTTTGATTGCATGGAACTCTTTTTATCCATCTTGCTCCATTCATCAGATATGATGTCACCCAGCTCAGAGAGAAAAGGAAAATATTGTCGCTCCTTATTGAGCTGCTTGAAAAATTTTCTCTGTTTTGGGGGGGGGTAACATGGTCTTCCCACTTCAGAGCCTCTCTTACTGCTTTCACCAAAGAAGGGACTAAAGCGTATTCAAACCCCATGTCAGGATCTTCCAGATCCGATTCGCTGTCTGAAATAGGAGCAGAATGGCGACTTGGCTGGGAAGACTCCCATGTCTCATGTAATAAACCTTCTCCCACTGGAGGGCATAATGGGTCTGTTGGGGAATCACGGGGCTGTTGAGCCTCTCTTTCCTGCAGAGATTCTTTCACAACCCGCCTCACCATAGATTCTAAACGCTGGTCTGCACCATCCCTCTCATCTGCGGCTTTAGAGAAGCTGTGATCATAGATTTGTCTACTGGAACAGGCATCCTGCACCCCCAGCATTATTTTTCTGGTCTGTTGCTAGAGTGAGATGAAGGGGGGTGGGGAGGATCTTTACTGTGCTGTTCAGATCTGGAAAGAGATCTACGATGGCTAGACCTGGAGGAAGATTGCCGGTGGTGTGATTTTGATGACCCACTTCCTCTATGGGAACTACGCTGTGGATCAGACCTAGAAGGGCTGTGAGGAAAGAAGAACAGAAAACATAGAGACAGAAATCAGCTAGTGTCCTAAAATCCTACTCTCTTCCCTTGTACAGGCAGAAAAGCATAACTGCAAACATACCTGCTACAAACGGGCTGGCCACTAGGGGCAGTGAGGAATCCATGGTGTCAACACAATAGGGAACTGCAGAGACAGATTCACACATCAGCTGGCTGACAAAGACCTCATACCCCAGACAATAGAGCTTGTCTTACCTTGAACCGCCAAGATAGTTGCCTCGGGAAGTCGCCGTATCACCCACGATCATTCTCGGGGCTCTGTAAGCTTCCCACAGCTTTTAAAAGTGGCACCCATGACATCATCGAAGGCGTCAGACGTGAGACGCTCGCGCGCATGCGCGAACCAAGCCTCATCTTCGTATTGGGTCCGCGCATGCGCAGAGCACACGCCGGTACCTGGAAGTGATAGAGAGAGCAGCTGCTGGAACGCAGGAACCGTCAGCGCCAGCTAGGACACCACTGATGAGAGAAAAACACAGGAAAAAGGTACAAACAACACACAAACACTGCTGCCATGTGTATATATATATATAAACTTAGCCCTCCACCTACTATCACCTGAGCCGAGAGAACCGCCACACACACACACCAGACTTTGTAACAAATAGTGGTCGCCTGGTAACATTAGGCAAACAGACCGAGCGTACATAGATGAACCCAATCCAATCTTCAGCGCTACTCTGCTGTACACTCCATACCCTGCTTAACAGTCAGGGCCTATCGGAGGAACATAACTTGGCACTCTGCTGAATTGATTGTAGGGAGGTTATCTTCAGATAGGAGAACCAACACCTGGTCCTACGGAGGAGGACAAAAAAGGAACATGGATAACAGCCTAGAGCAAAGATTTATGGGAGAGGGGTCCTATTGGGTAGTTATGGAGGCGGGGCTAACCCACACGTATGCTGCCATGGAGCCTTTCAGGCAATTGTTTTTTTTTTCAAAATTTGTGGTGTGATTTTCTTTTAGGTAGCAAAAAATGAAAAACCCAGTGGTGATTAACTATGACCAAAATAAAGCTCTGTCTTAAAAAATTATACAAATTTCATCAGTATAGTACTGCATATTAGTAATGCCAACATGTACTGTGACATACTGAAGCAGAACACGATCCCCTCCCTTCGGAGACTGGGCCACAGGGCAGTATTCCAACATGATAACGACCCCAAACACACCTCCAAGGCGACCACTGCCCTGCTATAGAAGCTGAGGGTAAATGTGATGGACTGGCCAAGCATGTCTCCAGACCTAAAACTTATTGAGCAGAGCATCCGTGGGCATCCTCAAAATGGAAGGTGGAGGAGCGCAAGGTCTCTAACATCCACCATCTCTGTGATGTCATCATGGAGGAGTGGAAGAGGACTCCAGTGGCAAGCTGTGAAGCTCTGGTGAACTCCATGCCCAAGAAGGTTAAGGCAGTGCTGGAAAATAATGGTGGCCACACAAAATATTGACACTTAGGGCCCAATTTGGACATTTTCACTTGGGGTGTATTCACTTTTGTGATATACTGTATGTATGTGTGTGTATATATATATATATATATATATATATATATATATATATATATATATAATATTGTGATGATCCGGGGTGATTAAGCTCTAGTGGTGAATCCGAGTTGAAGAAATCGTGTCAGTCCCGACTGCATTTTCAAGGGCATGGCAGCCCATTTTCATTCAAAAGAAACAAAGTTCAAAAATAAACATCAGATTCCCTCGCAGGGGTATTCAGCATTACAGTCCTGCTTCAGAACCAGCATTCAGACTTCCTGGCTAAAACACAGCACTCCTGCTCAGGCCTTACACCTTAGGCCTTGGTCTGTCTTCCCCAGACCTGACGTTCAGCACCTCTGTGCTTGCAGCTTCGTGCTGGCTCCCTCCTGACTCCTAGGCCAGAACTCCTGTCTGCCGGGTGGAGCTGTCTCCAATTATGAAGCCAGCGCACAGGTGTGCAATTAGCAAGCCTACCAAAATCAGGCATACACTGCTCATATGCACCAGTGACACAGGGGCGCATCTCCACAATATATATATATATATATATATATATATATATATATATATATATATATATATATATATATATATATATATACAGTGGGGACGGAGGAAAGTATTCAGTCCACCTTAAATTTGTCACTCTTTGTTATATTGCAGCCATTTGCTAATATCATTTAAGTTCATTTTTTTCCTCATTAATGTACACACAGCACCCCATATTGACAGAAAAACACAGAGTTGTTGACATTTTTGCAGATTTATTAAAAATGAAATATCACATGGGCCTAAGTATTCAGACCATTTGCTGTGACACTGCAGCTTGCAGTCCAACCAAAAGTGACGGTTCTACCGGCCAGGAACGGTGAATTATTGGAAAATTTCAGTGGGTTTCAAGCCAGAGACCCAGGATCCTTGAAAAAGTCACGTGACTGTGATGTAACGCGTGGGAGGAGCCAAGGAAGCTCTGTGCAGATCAGCAGTTTCACACAGTGTACTGCACTGAATCTGCTCCTGTCTAAGGCGGCTGACTGCTATAGTAAAACCTGCATATGCCTTATCATTATAAGGCACACGTGAGTGGATTGAAGTTTGCCTGTGTACCTTGGTATCCTAACTATTGCACAATGATTGTTTTTTTCTCTTATCTGCCTGTTTATGATTCTCACATTGGTTGTGAATAGAAGCAAAAAACACATTGGTACTATCAATGAGCACCTTAATTAACCACTTAACAACCGGCCCATAGCCAAATGACGGCTACAGGGCGGTTGTTTAACTCTGGGAGGACGTCCAGGGACGTCCTCCCAGAATTCTGCTCTCGCGCGCCCCCTAGGGCGCGCACTCGAGAGCATCCGTGATCGCCGGGTCCACAGGACCCGGCGCATCACAGATCCCGGTAAATGGCCGCTGATCGCGGCCGTTTACCATGTGATCGCTCCGTCAAATGACGGAGCGATCACATGTAAACAAACCGGCGTCATCTGATGAGGCCGGTTCCTCTCCTCCCCCTCTCCTCTCCTCCTGTGTACCGATCGGTACACAGTGACCGAAGAGGCGGATGGATGGATGGCTGCAGCGTTGTGGGCTGCATCTGTAGTGCCCACAGCGCTGCACAGAGACATCCAGCCATCCATCCATCCATGCTCAGCCATCCCTACTACTCTGCATGCCCTGCAATGCTGTGCAATACTCTGCAATTCCCTCTGCAATACCCCGCAATACTCTGCCATACCCTGCAATACCCCGCAATACTCTGCCATACCCTGCAATACCCCGCAATACTCTGCCATACCCCGCAATACTCTGCCATACCCTGCAATACCCCAAAATACTCTGCCATACCCCGCAATACTCTGCCATACCCTGCAATACCTCGCAATACTCTGCCATACCCCGCAATACTCTGCCATACCCTGCAATACCTCGCAATACTCTGCCATACCCCGCAATACTCTGCCATACCCTGCAATACCTCGCAATACTCTGCAATACCCCAAAATACTCTGCCATACCCCGCAATACTCTGCCATACCCTGGAATACCCCGCAATACTCTGCCATACCCTGGAATACCCCGCAATACTCTGCCACACCCCGCAATACTCTGCCATACCCTGGAATACCCCACAATACTCTGCCATACCCTGGAATACCCCACAATACTCTGCCATACCCTGCAATACCCCGCAATACTCTGCCATACCCCGCAATACTCTGCCATACCCTGCAATACCCCAAAATACTCTGCCATACCCCGCAATACTCTGCCATACCCTGCAATACCTCGCAATACTCTGCCATACCCCGCAATACTCTGCCATACCCTGCAATACCTTGCAATACTCTGAAATACCCCAAAATACTCTGCCATACCCCGCAATACTCTGCCATACCCTGGAATACCCCGCAATACTCTGCCATACCCTGGAATACCCCGCAATACTCTGCCACACCCCGCAATACTCTGCCATACCCTGGAATACCCCACAATACTCTGCCATACCCTGGAATACCCCACAATACTCTGCCATACCCTGGAATACCCCACAATACTCTGCCATACCCTGCAATACCCCGCAATACTCTGCCATACCCTGCAATACCCCGAAATACTCTGCCATACCCCGCAATACTCTGCCATACCCTGCAATACCTCGCAATACTCTGCCATACCCCGCAATACTCTGCCATACCCTGCAATACCCCAAAATACTCTGCCATACCCCGCAATACTCTGCCATACCCTGGAATACCCCGCAATACTCTGCCATACCCTGGAATACCCCACAATACTCTGCCACACCCCACAATACTCTGCCATACCCTGGAATACCCCACAATACTCTGCCATACCCTGGAATACCCCACAATACTCTGCCATACCCTGGAATACCCCACAATACTCTGCCATACCCTGCAATACCCCGCAATACTCTGCCATACCCTGCAATACCCCGAAATACTCTGCCATACCCTGCAATACCCTGAAATACCCCGCAATACTCTGCCATACCCCGCAATACTCTGCCATACCCCGCAATACTTTGCCATACCCTGCGATACTCTGCCATACCCCGCAATACTCTGCCATACCCTGCAATACCCCGCAATACTCTGCCATACCCTGGAATACCCCGCAATACTCTGCCATACCCTGCAATACCCCTCAATACTCTGCCATACCCTGGAATACCCCGCAATACTCTGCCATACCCTGCAATACCCTGAAATACCCTGAAATATCCCGCAATACCCAGCCATACTCTGCAATACTCAGTGATACCCAGCCATACTCTGCCATACCCAGCCATGCTCTGCAATACCCCACAAAAATCTGCAATACTCTGCCATAACCCGCAATACTCTGCCATACCCAGCCATACTCTGCCATACCCAGCCATACTCTGCAATACCCAGCCATACTCTGCAATACTCGGTGATACCCAGCCATACTCTGCAATACTCAGCCATACTCTGCAATACTCGGTGATACCCAGCCATACTCTGCCATACCCAGTCATACTCGGCGATACTCTGCAATACCCAGCCATGCTCAGCCGTACCCAGCCTCTGTATGTGGCCAGGCTGTGGAAGTCTCACACATGTGGTATCGCCATACTCAGTAGGAGTAGGAGAATCTATTTTGGGGTGTCATTTTTGGTATATACATGCTATGTGTTAGAAATATTGTATAAATGGACAACTTTGTGTTAAAAAAAAAAAGCGTTTTAACCACTTCCCGCCTTCCGTCATACGACGTCCTTGACTTTGTGCGGGGATATCTGAATGATGGGTGCAGCTACAGGCATCATTCAGATATCATCTTTTTCAGCCGGCGATTCCCTACACCATAAGAATGATCGTAGCGGCTGTTACACTGCTTGATCATTCTTACGGGAGGCGAGAGGGGACGCCCCCCCCTCCCGCCGCCCTCCGGTGCTTCTACCGACTCACCGCTATGATCGAAGCCAGGATTTTTTTTTTTTTTTTTTTTATATTTCAGGAACAGCCTAGAGGTGAGATGTGGGGTCTTATTGACCCCATATCTCACTGTAAAGAGGACCTGTCATGCCATATTCCTATTACAAGGGATGTTTACATTCCTTGTAATAGGAATAAAAGTGATCAAAACATTTTTTTTTTTGGAAAAAAGTGTCAAACTAAAATAAATAAAGTAAAATGAACAATAAAAAAAAATAAATTTTTTTTAAAGCGCCCCTGTCCGTGTGCTCGCATGCAGAAGCGAACGCATACGTAAGTCCCGCCCACATATGAAAACGGTGTTCAAACCACACGTGAGGTATCGCTGCGATCGGTAGAGCGAGAGCAATAATTTTGGCCCTAGACCTCCTCTGTAACTCAAAATTTGTAACCAGTAAAAAATTTTAAAGCGTCGCCTATGGGGATTTTTAAGTGGTGAAGTTTGGCGCCATTCCACAAGCGTGTGCAATTTTGAAAGGTGACATGTTAGGTATCTATTAACTCGGCGTAACTTCATCTTTCATATTATGCAAAAACATTGGGCTAACCTTACTGTTTTGTTTTTTTTTTAAGCAAAAAACAGTTTTTTTTCCAAAAAAAACGCGTTCCAAAAATTGCTGCGCAAATATCGTGCGAGATAAAAAGTTGCAATGACCGCTATTGTATTCTCTAGGGTCTTTGCTAAAAAAAATATATAATGTTTTGGGGTTCTATGTAATTTTCTAGCAAATAAATGATGATTTTTACATGTAGGAGAGAAATGTCAGAATTGGCCTGGGTGCTCCAGAACGCCTGAAGGTGCTCCCCTGCATGTTGGGCCTCTGTATGTGGCCACGCTGTGTAAAAGTCTCACACATGTGGTATCGCCATACTCGGGAGTAATAGCAGAATGTGTTTTGGGGTGTAATTTGTGGTATGCATATGCTGTGTGTGAGAAATAACCTGCTAATATGACAATTTTGTGAAAAAAAAAAAAAGAAAAAAAAAAACTTGATTTTGCAAAGAATTGTGGGAAAAAATGACAACTTCAAAAAACTCATCATGCATCTTTCTAAATACCTTGAAATGTCTTCTTTCCAAAAAGGGGTCATTTGGGGGGTATTTGTACTTTTCTGGCATGTTAGGGTCTCAAGAAATGCCGTCAGTACTTCAGGTGTGATCAATTTTCAGATATTGGTACCATAGCTTGTGGACGCTATAACTTTCACAAAGACCAAATAATATACACTAATTTGGGTTATTTTTACCAAAGATATGTAGCGGTATAAATTTTGGCCAAAATATATGAAGAAAAATTACTAATTTTCAAAATTTTATAACAGAAACGAAGAAAAATTTATTTTTTTACAGATTTTTCGGTCTTTTTTCTTTTATAGCGCAAAAAATAAAGAACCCAGCGGTGATTAAATACCACCAAAAGAAAGCTCTATTTGTGTGAAAAAAAGGACAAAAAATTCATATAGATACAGTGTTGCATGACTGAGTAATTGTCATTCAAAATGTGAGAGCACCAAAAGCTGAAAATCGGTCTGGTTATTAAGGGGGTTTAAGTGCCCAGTGGTCAAGTGGTTAAGCAAGTGTTTTTAAACAGCTTTGCTAGTGATCAAAAGCTCTATACCAATCAGGATTCTACACCTGTATAATTGAACCTTCTGAATACATCCCTATATATTTATTTTTATGTGGATTTTTTATGTGAATTTTTTACACATTTGATGTCACTAATTTTTTATATTTTTTTATAATTTTACACTATTTTGATTGCTGGATTTTATAGGAATTTTTACTCACCGCTGGATTTATTTGACTATTTATATTTATTCTTATATATTCATTTTCATGCACATTGTGAAGCGCTTCAAATATCATTATTTACTCCAGGATGAATCGCCGTCATGCTCTTGAAGTAATTTTTGTGAGCCGGCCACTCCTGGGAAGGTTCGCCATTGTTTCAAGTTATATCCATTTGTGGATAATGGCTCTCTCTGTGGTTCACTGGAGTTTCAAAGCCTTAGCAATGGCTTTGAAACCCTTCCTAGACCGATACATGAACATTACTTTGTTTCTAATCTGTTCTTGAATATTTTTAGATTGTGGCATGATGTGTGGCTTTTTGTGATCTGTTAGCGTGCTTCACTTTGTCAGACAGCTTCTATTTATGTGATTTCTTGATTCAACAGGTCTGGCAGTAATCAGGCCTGGGTGTGGCAAGTGAAATTTAACTCAGCTTTCCAAAAAATGTTGTGGTTAATCACAGTTCACTCACGATTCAGCATGGGAGGGAGCAATTACTTTTTCACATATAGCCAGGCAGGTTTGAACAGCTTTTTTCACTTAATAAATGAAATAATAACTTAAAAACTGCATCTTGGATTTACTCGGGTTACTGAATCATTTAAGTGTGAGAAATATGCAAAAAAAAATAAAAATAAAAAAAATCAGGAAGGGGGGAAATACTTTTTAACAGCACTGTATATAATATACACACATGTATACATACATACATACACTGGAGATCAAAATTAGAGAACAACCTAAAATTTCATAAACTTCAAAATCACTGCTTAGTCCTATTTGAGTTTATCTAAAAAGGAGTGAAATAGCAGTTTTGTTAAGCATATTTCATGAGTTACATATATTTTGAAGCATAGAATAAAAAAAAAAACTTCAATGAGATTAGAAAAAGAACATTGATTAAAATTAGAGAACACTTTCAGATACCTCCCATTTATTGGTGTTAATTTGGCATCTTGTGCTAATTTCTTTAATTATCTGACAGCGTAACTTTCCAGTTTTCACTAAATTTCCAAGATGGTGAGCCGTACTAAAGTGACTGAAACCCCCCAACAGCAGGTTGTACAGATGAAGGCCAAAGGGATGACCCTTTTAGCCATAGCAAGAGAAGTTTGTCATTCCAAATCTGTGATTTCTAGTATACTGCACCTTTACGTCACAAACTCATTCAAGTCCCCCAAGAAGGCTGGTCGTCCACGAAAGACAAATGCAAGAGAGGACAGGATAATGTGGAAAATCTCAATGGGCAATCAGTTCAACAGTGCAGCTGCGATTGCTTGCCAGTTCCCAGCTGAACAAAGTATCTGTCTCGTCATACAGTGTCTCGCCATTTAAGAGACTTTGGACTGAAAGCCCACTCTGCAGTGACCAAACCTTTCATTAGGGGAAAAAAATCTAAAGGCTAGACTAACCTTTGCTGAGGAGCATGTTGTGTGGACAGAGGAGAACTGGTCCAAAGTTCACTTTAGTTATGAAAGAAAGTTTAATTTTTTTAGGTCCAATGGGAAACATTATATTCGTCGTCAAACTGGGGAAAGACTAAACCTGGGAAAGTGTGTAAAGAAGTCAGTGAAAGGTGAAGGGGGAAGCGTCATGGGTTGGGGGATGTTTTCTGCAGCAGGAGTTATTCAGGTTGAAAAAAAAGACACTAGTCCATCTAGTTCAACCAAAAAAAAAATAAATAAATACAATCCCATATACACAATCTTTCACCCACAGTTGATCCAGAGGAAGGCGAAAAACCCCAGTAAAGTATGCTTCAATTTGGGGGGCGTGGCCTGGCGAGTGATGGAATAGGACGTGGGTAGAGAGAGCTCCCGGTGCCCAAACGCCTGAACGATCTCCTGCATACTATTCCGCGGCAGAATACACTCAGATTTTGTCCCCCTGAGACCCAGACAAGAGTGAGAGTATGTCTCCGCCGAAAAGAAACACCGGAGCAGCCGATAAGCGGCCGATAAGCTTGCACAATATTGCCGCAATGATAAGGATCAGCAGGCCAAAGATGGCCGCGACACGTGCGCCGACACGGAGCATCACACACTAGATACAGCCAAAGTGCTAGATGCTATAGCAGCCCTGCAAGGCACTCTCACCGTCAAAGTTGATGAGGTAAAGGTAGACATTTTTTTTCTCTGCCAAGACCTCTCAAAATTGAAGGACCGTGTAACAGAGACTGAGACCTGCATAGGTACGGCGGAGGATTTCCTGCACCCATTGATAAACACAACGGAAGATATGCAGAGGCAAATACATCAGCTACACACGCACCAGGACGACATGGAGAATCACCAAGAAGATGCAATCTTCGATTCATAGGTCTCCCGGAGAAGTCAGAGGGCGCTGACCCAGCTGCCTTTTCTGTGATGTTCGCATCCCGGCACGTCCACTACCTCCTGGGGCACCTCCTCATACCTTTATAGCAAAGTTTTTAAACTTCCAAGACAGGGTTAAATTATTGCAGATTACAAGAGAAAAAGGCAACATCCAGATGGGAAATAACCAGATAGCGGTGTTCCCGGACTTCTCAAATGAAGTGCAGAGAAAAAGAGCCCAATTCCAGGAGGTCAAATGCCGCCTGCAATCACAGCACCTCAAATAAGCAATGCTCTTCCCCGCCAGACTGCGGGTGGAGGAGGACAGCCATGCACAATTTTTCAAAGACCCAGCTGCAGCGGTGGCATGGCTTGACCAGCGGGGACGTGCAGCTTAACAATCTGATGGATATAAAACACCAGTGAGTATGACTTATACCCGTGTTCAAGGAAAAGACACGTTGCCAATTTTCGGGAGGGGGGGAGAACCCACCGTCCCTGGTTCTAACTTGTTCATATCTATCTTGACCTAAAGTATATGACAGAGGGACGTACAGTGTCTTTAGTATATGACCCCCGGTAGAGCACGGTGCGTCCCCCCCTCTTGACTACCATCCGATCAACGGTCCATGGACATCGGTAAAACTGAAATACTGCAAAAATAGACAGACTGCTATATACTTGTTGAACAATCACCACCTGGGAAACATAAAGCTAAATGCAGGGATATGCATTTATAGTAAGAACTGGTATAGGTGCAATGAAAAATCTGGACTGCCGCACTCCGGATTGGAATAATAAAGGTAAAATCTTCTTTATTGAAAAAATGACATGGTATAAAATGCGTACATTGCGCTGTTGAAGTGATACAGCATAAGCACCTATACCATTGGAATAGCAATCGCCAGCACCTGGAGCTCTCACAATTCACCCAGCGGAGGACGGGAAAAACAAACCCAGTTACCTGGAGCGGTGGTCACCAACCTGTTTATAGTAAGAACTGGAGGGCTCCCCATGCAGAGGGATACAGCATCGTGAACTATTTTCACTCTAACACAGGATAATGTACAAGCATTGTAGAACATGCCTGAGGGGAGTGTGATTGACATGCCCCTGACACACAGCCTTATTGCGGCACCCCCCCGCACCCCTGCTTTCGTTTACATTCCCGCTGTATATCCGGGGAACCATCCGGAAATGCCAGGGGAGGGTGGCTTGGGGGGGGGAAGCAGGGGGATTGGGCCCAGGATTCAGTCGGGCACTATATACTGTACAGCGCATGTATAAGTCTTGTGTACACAACACTTCTCCTGCCTGACACAGGACCGGCAGTCATGTCATCTGCACACTATCCCCTGCGCCTCAATTCCTTTGGGCCCCCAGGTTACCTTCCTTACACAGTTAACCCTTATGGAATTTCACAGAACTGAACCTCAACGGTAAAGGGGAACTTGCATATAGCAACGTACAGATGTGCTTAAAAGAGACCCTTAGCACCGGTCTCTCAGGGAGCATTTTCCTACCCCACTAACTTACCACGCATGGAACAGTGAGAAATCGTCCCCAAAAATGATTGAATACATTGCAATTATTCACTTAATTTTTGTTTCAAGATATATGCCTCCAGCTAGAGACTATAGCCGGAAGATAGCCTTCATAGTGTTTTTTGGGCAAGATATGCTTCCGTCAAGTTGGGGAGGCGCGGAGCTGGGAGGGAAGGTTGTTACCCATGTTTGGGTCGTTTGGTTTATAGAAAAGAGTTATAGAGATGTTAAGAAATGTTTTTTGAGATGTACTTATGAACAACTAAGGGCACACAAGAAACTACACTGGTATGGACGATATAACACTAATGTTTTGAACCTGTTAAACCTCTATCATGCTGGTCCCCATATACTGTATACCCGTCAAAGATTAAATGACTACAATAAATTTTTAACATGGAATGCAAGGGGGCTGCGCGATAAAATTAAACGCACAGCTGCACTTACTTGCGCTCCTGAAAGCACAAAAGGCCAACATCATAGCGTTGACGGAGACGCATGTTACAGGACACCTTCAGTCCGCCCTGAAGCGCCCATGGATTGGCTGGACATATCACAGCACTCACACGAATATGTCCAGGGGGGTGTCTATACTAGTGACTAAATCTACACCATTTGTGTGGGCTGTGTGGATGGGAGACTTCAATATGACCATGAACCCCTCTTTAGACCGAGGGAAACCAAATTAAGCCGACTGTTAACGGAATTCGCACTAGTGAACATATGGAGGCATCAGCACCCAGTAGCTAGAGCATACACATGTCACTCATTAAGCCACAGAACAATGTCCAGAATAGATTACATACTGGTGTCCAAAACCCTTCTACCTAAGATTGTGGACTCAGGATTTGCACCTAGGGCTTTGTCAGACCACTCCCCATGCTGGATGCTAGCATCACTGTTGGGGGTGGCACCCAAGCAGGTGTGGAGATTAAACCCATACTGGTTGTCAGCATTAACAGAGCATGATGATATAGCAAGGGAATTTAAATTTTTCTTTCCAGAGGGACAAAGCTCTATGTCACTCAACTCCAGGTGGGACGAGTTTAAGCTACATGCATGTAGAATACTCAACTTGAAAATTAATAGACTCAAAAAAACATCCAATACAATCATACAGTTGACTGAAGATAAATTGAAGGAATTAGAGGAAGCCTATAATATACACCCGTCCCCGGAAAATTTGGAAAGGGTTAAACTACAGGCCCATACAATGGCACAACAGTCCTTAGAGAAAGCCAGGCAAAAGGTATTTTTCTGTAAAGCCAGAGTATACGAACACGGGGAAAAAGTGGAGAAACTATTGGCATACTTGGCCCATCTAGATAACAAATCACCGACGGTGGTCTCACTGACCGGACTGGATGGAGAACCGATCACTGACCCCCCGCGAGTTGCAGATAAATTCCTTGAGTTTTATAGCAACTTGTACAAATCGCAGTGCAGACACACGTCAGAAGATATCAGATCGCATCTACACACAATACAATTCCCAAGACTGAACGCGGACCAAATTACTATGCTAGATTCCCCCATAACAGATCAAGATATATCCACAGCAATCTCCCAATTCGCTAAATTCAAAGCACCTGGGCTAGATGGACTGCCATTGAATTTTATGCCACATATTCAGAAATACTTACTCCTAAACTTAAGATATTATACCACTCCATACTTGAACTAGGGAAACTCCCCTCCTCCATGCAGGAAACCCAAATTATAGTTCTCCCTAAACCGGGTAAACACCCCAATCTCCCAGAATCATATCGCCCCATCTCCCTACTTCCAGTTGATATTAAAATATTGGCCAAAATACTAGCTTCTAGATTGAATACAATAATATTATCCCTTATCCACCCAGATCAAACAGGCTTCATGCCAGGGAAAAACACCGCAATGAACATTAGAAGACTGTTAATGAATGTCCAGACTCAGCACAATAACTCTAATACCAGAGTGATCGTGGCCCTAGATAAGGCCAAAGCTTTTGACTCTGTCGAATGGCCGTATTTATGGGAATGTCTTGGCTGTTATGAATTTGGGCCCAATTTCATTAAATGGGTGCAACTTTTATACCAGACACCTAAGGCAAGGATATTTGTGAACAGCTGGCTATCAGATCAAATCTCCCTTGAGAGGGGCACAAGACAAGGATGCCCTCCTGTACGCGGAACCACTAGCTATAGACATACGAGCAGACCCAAATTGTTGGCCTGAGACAGGGGGATGCATGGGAAAAAATAGGGTTATATGCGGACGACACAATTTTATACTTGGCAGATCAGGGAAAGTCATTACAGTCAGCCTTGGCCATAATCGAAAAAATGGGAGAATACTCTGGACTACGTATAAACTGGGACAAATCCCAAATCCTCCCCCTGGACCTATTCCCCCTGCCTGTGGTCCAACCAGAGCTCCCTTTAACTAGAGTGGCGGTAATCAAATACCTAGGAGTGCTGGTGACTGGAAATCTTAGAGATTATATCCATCTTAATATAGAACCCCTGTTCGCAATCCTTAAATCTAAAACTAAAACCTGGTCTAGGCTGCCCCTGGGAGTAACGGGAAGAATAAACCTCATAAAAACGATTCTCTTACCCAAAATCTTGTATGTGGTTTGGCATGCCCCTCATTACATCCCTTTAACAATCTTCAAACAGATGGAGGCAATCTTGAACTCCTTTGTTTGGGGACATAATAGGCACAAATTAGCCTGGCAATTAGCCAGGGGGATGTGCCTTACCAGATATGCAGGATTACTACATAGCTGCACAGCTCTCACACATGCACTACTACAACTCATTGGAAGCACAGCTCTATAGAAATCTAGTGTGTGACAAACCAGGGCACCCGATGTTTACTCCCATACAGGCAATTCTCTGAAAAGAACCACAGAATAACAAACCCCCAGATAAAATCAGGGGATGCTCACACACCACCAGAAGGTATGGGATGTCACCTTGAAAAAACAGAATATGACCCAGCTTAATACCCACACTCCGCTATGGCACAATAACCATCTACCTGAACTAGACACAGTCCCAGACCCCACAATATGGGCCCCTTACGATGTAATCTATCTGTCCCAAGTAATGACGGACTCCAGACCTAAGACCTTTCAAACGCTTAAAGAGGAACTTGCACTCCCAGACCATTTATTGTTTAGATACCTTCAACTTCAGACACACTATACAAGCGCAGTTCGCAAACAATACGATTACTCTGAGTACCCCTCCTGTCCTCAATAGCATCTTAGGATCAGACGCAGCCAAACTTATATCCAACATCTATTACACCCTTCGATTCCAAAAGACAAATGTAGTCATCCACGTAGCTAAAACAGAGTGGGAAACTGATGTAGGACCCATGGAGGATTCTGACTGGATAGAAATACTGGAGGGGGTTAAAGCCATGTCTCCCAAGTCATCAGACAGACTGACCCAATTGTACATTGTACATCGTGCATATTTGACTCCGGTGAAACTAGCTAAGTTTCAAGATACAAGAAATCCTCTTTGCCCCCTGTGTCTACAGTAAAGGTCAACCGATATATCGGCCGGCCGGTATTTGGCGTTTTTTACTTAATCGGCATCGGCCGATTGTGCTGATAAAAAAGGCCGATTATAACTTCACGGTGACTTGCAAATGACTTCTGTAATAGAAGTCAATGCAAGTTGCCTGAAGTTTTCTCTGAAGAGACTTCTCTCCTCCTCTGGACAGCCTGCCAAATCTGATAAGAAGAAACATTGTATCTCTTCTTGGTTCTTTTATCAATGAGCTGAGCTCCATGTGTAGGAGTTCTCAGTTTAACCATTTAAAGACTAAATTTTTTCTGACACTTGTTGCTTACAGGTAAAATTCCTGTATTTTCTGCTAGAAAATCACTTAGAACCCCCAAACGTTATATATATATTTTTTTTAGCAGGGACCCCAGGGAATAAAATAGCGGTTGTTGCAATATTTTATGTCACACGGTATTTGTGCAGCGGCCTTTCAAACGCAATTTTTTTTTTTAAATACACTAATGAATTAAAAAAGAAACTAAGCAGTAAAGTTAGCCCATTTTTTTTGTCCAAAAGTTTTGATTACCTGTTTTTGTGTATTTAATATTTACGATATAGTTTTTTTTTTGTTATCTAAATTATACATACAAGTGAACTGATTGGAGGTTTTTTTGTTTAATAAATGTTTAAATGTAAAAAATTTTCTGTATCACTTATTACTTAAGGTTGCTCTCACACTGGAGCAGGCGGGCGTTGACGGTAAAATGCTGCTAGTTTTAGTGGCGCTTTACCGTCATTTTAGCGGTGCTATTCGGTTGCTAGCAGGGTGCTTATAACCCAGCTAGCGGCAGAGGAAGGGGTTAAATGCGCCCCTGAAGCGCCGCTGCCGAAACGCTTTGCAAGCGCTTCGACAGCGGTGCACATTCATTTCAATGGGTAGGAGTGGTGGAGCAGCGGTATACACCGCTCCAAAGATGCTGCTTGCAGGACTTTTTTTTAACAGCCTGCCAGCACATCGCCTTAGTGTGAAAGCACTCGGGATATCACTCTGAGACTGCAGGGGAGCCGTTTTGCAGGCACTTTACAGGCGCTATTTTTAGCCCAAAAGCGCCTGAAAAACGCCCCAGTGTGAAAGGGGTCTAACTGTTAGATTTTATGAGATGAAGGGAAAAAAAAAATGAAAAAAAAAAAATCGGCCAAATATATCGGCCCAAAAAAATCGGCATCATATATCGGCCATCGGCCACCGCGATTTCTAAATATCGGCATCGGCCAGAGAAAAACCCATATCGGTCGACCTCTAGTCTACAGTCCCTGGGTACATTCTATCACCTACTATGGAAATACTCCATAATACAAACTTATTGGACGCAGATAATACGTTTCCTACATGACAACATGGGCTCCCCAGTGGTCCTTGACTCAAAGCTATGTTTATTGGGCCTATTGCCCGACATAGAGGTGGACAAATATCAAACCATATTTCTACTTGAAACCTTATTTGTAGCAAGGAAACTGATAGCCAGAAATTGGATGCAGATATCGCCCCCTACACTTCAGGCTTGGAAAAAAGAAATCAATGATACTCTTCCATACAGAAAACTGATTTATACCCATAGAGGCTGCACTCAAAAATACTCTAAAGTATGGGACAGATGGCTGGAGGATGGCGAGACATGTATTTAAGTGATCCAATCTGCTGATAGGGTATATATTTAAAAGTGATGCCTTTGCATAAGGGGGAAAAATAAAATAAGCGAAAGTGGAATGCTGGATATTGTATAAAAGAAATTTATTGCATATATATGACATGTACAAAACTTTGTATATCTGTTGAAAGTACGTATGTGTGCCATGCTTACATCTCAATAAAGTTGTTTTTTTTCCAATGAAAACAAAAAAGTATGCTTCAATTTGCTACAGCAGGGGAACAAATTCCTTCCTGATCTCCCAAGAGGCAATCGGATTTTCCCTGGATCAACTTTACTTATACATGTTTGTATCAGCTATACTATGTACATTTAGGAAAGAATCCAGGCCTTTCTTAAAGCAATCTACTGAGCTTGCCAGAACTACCTCTGGACAGAGTCTATTCCACATTTTCACAGCTCTTACTGTGAATAAACCTTTCCATATTTGGAGATGAAATATTTTTTCCTCTAGATGTAAAGAGTGCCCCCTTGTCCTTTGTGATGACCTTAAAGTGAATAACTCAACACCAAGTTCACTATATGGACCACTTTTGTATTTGTACATGTTGTTCATAGTCCATCAAGTCCAACCTATGTGTGTGATTATATGTCAGTATTACATTGTATATCCCTGTATGTTGCGATTGTTCAGGTGCTTATCTAATAGTTTTTATAATAGTTTAGATTCAGTTCCTCTAAGCTTTCCTCATAGCTGAGCTCCTCCATGCCTCTTATCAGTTTGGTTGCCCTTCTCTGCACTTTCTCCAGTTCCCCGATATCCTTTTTGAGAACTGGTGCCCAAAACTGAACTGCATATTCCAGATGAGGTCTTACTAATGATTTGTACAGGGGCAAAATGATATCTCTCTCTCTATAGTCCATACCTCTCTTAATACAGGAAAGGACTTTGCTCGCTTTAGAAACCGCGGCTTGGCATTGCATGCTATTATCGAGCTTATGATCTATCAAAACCCCCAGATCCTTCTCCACCATTGATTCCCCCTAGTATGTATGATGCATGCATATTCTTAGCCCCCAAGTGCATAACTTTACATTTATCAACATAAAACCTCATTTGCCACTTAGTTGCCCAATTAGAGTGCATTGAGGTCGGCTTGTAAATTGGAGACATCCTGTAAGAACATTATTCCACTGCATAGCTTAGTGTCATCTGCAAAGACAGACATTTTACTTTTAATCCCAGACCCTATATCATTTATAAAGATATTAAAAAGTAAGGATCCCAGCACTAAACCTTGAGGTACACCCAGGGCCGCCATCAGGGGGATACAGTCGATACAACCCTGGGCCAGAAGACGGCAGGATAGGTGAAGGGGAGCTGTGTTGTGTACTATAGAAATGATCTTGCAGCTTCTGCTGCTCTCTGTGTCATTGAGCTCAACCATTGAGCTCTTTACTGTCACCACTGGCTACTATGTGCATGTGCACCCCTCGTGTGAGCTACCTGTACTGTGCTCCTCTGTGTCAGCAACATGTCAGCTTTGTGAAAACGAGCTGGGACTAGGTAGGAAGATTTCCTTCAGGCTGGGTTCACACTGGTGCGACACGACAGCCATCCTACTTTGGATCCGACTTTGCCCTGCGACATAAAGCCGGCATGTGTCCGACTTTCAATGAACGGGGATCCGACTTGGATCCCCGCCAATGCCCGGCATTGTTTGGTATTAGGGGGAACTCCGCGCCAAATTTTAAATAAAAAACCGGCATGGGTTCCCCCTCCAAGAGCATACCAGGCCCTTGGGTCTGGTATGGACCTTGAGGGGAACCCCCTACGCCGAAAAAACGGCATGGGGGGTCGCCCCCAATCCATACCAGACCCTTATCCGAGCACGCAGCCCAGCCGGACAGGAATGGGGGTGGGGACGAGCGAGCGCCCCCCCCCCCCTGAACCGTACCAGGCCGCATGCCCTCAACATGGGGGGTGGTGCCTTGGTGGAGGGGGCGCGCTGCGGCCCCCCCACCCCAAAGCACCTTGTCCCCATGTTGATGAGGACAAGGGCCTCTTCCCGACAACCCTGGCCGTTGGTTATCGGGGTCTGCGGGCGGGGGCTTATGCCCACGCCCCCTAAAACGTCACAGTCCCAGCATGCCCAGGGACTGTGACGGCATAAGGGGGCGTGGTCACCACCTATATAAGTCAGAGCGGAGCGCTCAGAGTGCATTCCAGCCCCAGAGAGCGTCGTGTCAACATCAGGAGAAGAGAGCAGAAGGCAGAAGGCAGAAGATTGAAGACCGGGCTCCTTCGCTATAGCAAAAGAGCGGCAAAAGAGCAGAAGAGAGCGGAGGAGCCCGGCAGAAGGTCCGGAGAGCGCGGAGAAGAACCGGAGAGACCCCCGAAGAGAAGAAGGCAGCAGACCGGGCTCCTCCGCTATAGCAAAAGAGCAGAAAATAGCGGAGGAGCCCGGCAGAAGACCCGGAGAGCGCGGAGAAGAACCGGAGAGACCCCCGAAGTCGGAAGAAGACCCCCGGAGCTGTCTAATAAATTACTTTAAAAATCTGTGTAGTGTTTTTTTTTAATTGACACTTTTTCCCTAGGTGAATGGGTAGGGGTACGATGTACCCCATGCTCATTCACATAGGGTGGGGGGCCGGGATCTGGGGGCCCCCTTATTAAAGGGGGCTCCCGGATTTCGATAAGCCCCCGCCCGCAGACCCCGACAACCAACGGCCAGGGTTGTCGGGAAGAGGCCCTTGTCCTCATCAACATGGGGACAAGGTGCTTTGGGGTGGGGGGGCCGCAGCGCGCTGCCCTCCCCCAAGGCACCACCCCCCATGTTGAGGGCATGCGGCCTGGTACGGTTCAGGAGGGGGGGGGGGCGCTCGCTCGTCCCCACCCTCATTCCTGTCCGGCCGGGCTGCGTGCTCGGATAAGGGTCTGGTATGGATTGGGGGAGACTCCCCACGCCGTTTTTTCGGCGTAGGGGGTTCCCCTCAAGGTCCATACCAGACCCAAGGGCCTGGTATGCTCCTGGAGGGGGAACCCATGCCGGTTTTTTATTTAAAATTTGGCGCGGAGTTCCCCCTCAAGAACATCTGAGCACAAGTCACGTGCCGAAGTCGGATCATGCAAGACGGCAATCCGACTTTGATCCGACTTCAATGATAGTCAATAGGCTGAAGTAGGATCAAAGTCGGACCAAAGTAGTACAGGGAGCATTTCTAAAGTCGGAACGACTTGTGTCGGACCAGTTAGGACGGCTCCCATAGGGAAACATTAAATTTCACACGTCATGCGACATGAGCTCCCAATGTCGGAGCGTTTGTCGGACCAGTGTGAACCCAGCCTCACAAGCAGGGGCTGTGAAGGAAAGGGAGGGGGGCTGTTTGTGTACAGGGAGGGGCCAGAGGCTTGTGTGTGTTTACAGATTTGTGTATGTGTGGGACTGACACAGAATTGTTGACATTTTTGCAGATTTATTAAAAAAGAAAAACTGAAATATCACATGGTCCTAAGTATTCAGACCCTTTGCTCAATATTTAGTAGAATCACCCTTTTGATCTAATACAGCCATGAGTCTTTTTGGGAAAGATGCAACAAGTTTTTCACACCTGAATTTGGGGATCCTCTGCCATTCCTCCTTGCAGATCCTCTCCAGTTCTGTCAGGTTGGATGGTAAACGTTGGTGGACAGCCATTTTTAGGTCTCTCCAGAGATGCTCAGTTGGGTTTAAATCAGGGCTCTGGCTGGGCCATTCAAGAACAGTCACGGAGTTGTGAAGCCACTCCTTTGTTATTTTAGCTATGTGCTTAGTGTCATTGTCTTGTTGGAAGGTAAACCTTCGGCCCAGTCTGAGGTCCTGAGCACTCTGGAGAAGGTTTTCGTCCAGGATATCCCTGTACTTGGCCGCATTCATCTTTTCCTCGATTGCAACCAATCGTCCTGTCCCTGCAGCTGAAAAACACCCCCACAGAATGATGTTGCCACCACCATGCTTCACTGTTGGGACTGTATTGGACAGGTGATGAGCAGTGCCTGGTTTTCTCCACACATACCGCTTAGAATTAAGGCCAAAAAGTTCTATCTTGGTCTCATCAGACCAGAGAATCTTATTTCCCACCATCTTGGAGTCCTTCAGGTGATTTTAGCAAATTCCATGCGGGCTTTCATGTGTCTTGCACTGAGGAGAGGCTTCCGTCGGGCCACTCTGCCATAAAGCCCCGACTGGTGGAGTGCTGCAGTGATGGTTGACTCTCTACAACTTTCTCCCATCTCCCAACTGCATCTCTGGAGCTCAGCCACAGTGATCTTTGGGTTCTTCTTTACCTCTCTCACCAAGGCTCTTCTCCCTCGATAGCTCAGTTTGGCCAGACGGCCAGCTTCAGGAAGGGTTCTGGTCGTCCCAAACATCTTCCATTTAAGGATTATGGAGGCCACTGTGCTCTTAGGAACCTTAAGTGCAGCAGAATTTTTTTTGTAACCTTGGCCAGATCTGTGCCTTGCCACAATTCTGTCTCTGAGCTCTTCAGGCAGTTACTTTGACCTCATAATTCTCATTTGTTCTGACATGCACTGTGAGCTGTAAGGTCTTATATAGACAGGTGTGTGGATTTCCTAATCAAGTCCAATCAGTATAATCAAAACACAGCTGGACTCAAATGAAGGTGTAGAACCATCTCAAGGATGATCAGAATAAATGGACAGCACCTGAGTTAAATATATGAGTGTCACAGCAAATGGTCTGAATACTTTGGACCATGTGATATTTCAGTTTTTCTTTTTTAATAAATCTGCACAAATGTCAACAATTCTGTGTTTTTCTGTCAATATGGGGTGCTGTGTGAACAATAATGAGGAAAAAAATGAACTTAAATAATTTTAGCAAATGGCTGCAATATAACAAAGAGTGAAAAATTTAAGGGGGTCTGAATACTTTCCATCCCCACTGTATATACAGGTGTGGGAGGCTGACATATATACAGGTGTGCGGGGGGCTGACATATATACAGGTGTGTGTGGGGGCTGGCGTATATACAGGTTTGCGTGTGAGGGGGCTGGCATATATACAGGTGTGTGGGGGGCTGACATATATATAAGTGTGAGGGGGGCTGACATATATATAAGTGTGAGGGGGGGCTGACATATATATAGGTGTGAGGGGGGGCTGGCATATATACAGGATTGAGGGGGGCTGACATATATACAGGATTGAGGTGGGGGCTCACTGCATACAGGTGAGGTGGCCGATGTGAATTCGGTGGGATGGCCTATGGGCAAGCCCTGGGGAATGTTGGTGGTCAGGCTCAGGGGGTCCCAGGCCCAAAACTGTGTAAGGAGCCCAAAAATTTCTGATGGCTGCCCTAGGTACACCACTAATAACCTTAGACCATTCAGAGTAAGAGTCTTTAATCACTATTGTCTGAATTCTGTCTTTTAGCCAGTTTTCTATCCAATTACAAATTGATCTTTCCAAGCCTGTAGACTTTACCTTACACATGAGCCGTGTGTGGGGAACTGTGTCAAACACTTTTGCAAAATCAAGGTACACCACATCCACAGCCACCCCTCTGTCCAAGGTTTTACTTACCTCCTCATAAAAAGAAATCAGGTTTGTTTGACAACTTCTGTCTTTCATGAATCCATGCTGTCTGTTGCTTAAAATATTTTTTTCCAGCAAGAACTCGTCTATGTGGTCTTTTATTAAACTCTCCAGTATCTTCCTGACTATAGCAGTTAAACTAACAGGTCTATAGTTACTTGGTAAAGACTTTGATCCCATTTTAAATATGGGCACCACATTGGCCCTGCGCCAATCCAGTGGTACCATTCCAGTTATTAACATGTCCCTAAATATTAGAAACAAGGGTCTTGAAATGATAGAGCTCAATTCTTTTAGGATCTGTGGGTGGATGCCACCTGGTCCAGGTGCTTTATCCACCTTTATTCTGTCTAAATATTATTATTATTATTATTATTATACAGGATTTATATAGCGCCGACAGTTTACGCAGCGCTTTACAACATTAGGGCAGACAGTACAAGTACAATACAATTCAATACAGGAGGAATCAGAGGGCCCTGCTCGTTAGAGCTTAAATATATGTGGGCCATATCACTTTTCAGCCATTGTGGATCATTTGGGGATGTGTCATTACCACCCCCATTATAGACATGAGCTCCCCCATGCTCCTTTGTATACACAGAGCTGAAGAAAGTATTTAATAAATTTGCCTTCTCTTTGTCCCCAGTCACCCACTCTAGATTATTATGTAAAAGGCCTACACGCTCAGACCTGACCTTTTTACTATTATTATATTTGAAGAACTTTTTGGGGTTTGTCCTACTATCTTTTGCAATCTGTCGTTCGTTTTGAATTTTTGCGTCCTTGATTTCCTTTTTACATATTTTGTTATATTCTTTGTAACATTTAAACGATGATAGCATTCCTTCATTTTTATATTTTTTAAAAGCTCTTTTTTATTACCGTATTTATCGGCGTATAACACGCCATTTTCAAACTGCAGTGACACTGACATGTCACTGCAGTTTAACTGCAGCCTGGGCAAGGCTGCAAATGTCACTGACAAGGCTGCAGATGGACACTTGCAAGGCTGCAGATGGACGTTGATAAGGCTGCAAATGACACTGGCAAGGCTGCAAAGGCTGCAAATGACACTGGCAAGGCTGCAAATGACACTTGCAAGGCTGCAAATGACACTGACAAGGCTGAAAGGCTGCAAATGACACTGGACAAGCATGCAGATGGACGCTGATAAGGCTGTATTGATTGGGGATTTAAATGTAAGTTTTTTTCCTTAATATTCCCTCCTAAACTTGGGATGCGTGTTATACGCCGACAAATACGTTATTTATAGCTGTTTTAACTTTGGATGTGAGCCACATAGATGTTTTTTTTAGCCTTTTAAACGTATTGGCCATGGGAATATACTTTGCAGTGAGTTTACATACAGTCACTTTGAAGCATTCCCATTTCTGTTCTGTGTCCATTGATGCCAATATTCCCTCCCAGTCTAAGTCCTGGAGAGCAGCCCTCATCCTTGGAAAATTTGCTCTCTTAAAGTTAAATGTTTTTATCTTACCCGTATGTGTTTGTTGCTTATAGCTAACATTAAATGAAATCATGTTATGGTCACTGCTCACTCTACCGATCGCGGTGATACCTCACATGTGTGGTTTGAACACCGTTATCATATGCGGGCGCTACTCACGTATGCGTTCGCTTCTGCATGCGAGCTCGTCAGGATGGGGTGCTTTAAAAAAAAAATGTATTATTTATTTTACCTTATATTTTTTATTTTTACACTGTTTTTTTTTTTTTTAAATATCACTTTTATTCCTATTACAAGGGATGTAAACATCCCTTGTAATAGAAAAAAGCATGACAGGACTTCTTAAATATGAGATCTGGAGTCAAAAAGACCTCAGATCTCATATTTAAACTAAAATGCAATTAAAAAAAAAATTTGTAATTTAAGAAAAATTATTTTAAAAAAAATGTCCCTTTAAGAACTGTGGGCAGAAGTGACATTTTGACATCGCTTCCGCCCAGCAATTCTATGGAGACGAGTGGGGGCCATCTTCCCCTCACTTGTCTCCATACCCAGCTACCGAAAGGACACGATCACCTCCGCCACTGCCGATGGCTCCAGTAAGCGGGGGGTGGGGAACCGGATCGCGGCGGGAGGAGGGGGGCCCCTCTCCCGCCACCGATAAAAGTGATCTCATGGTGAATCTGCTGCAGGGACCACTTTTATCTTGTAGTGGACCCCTCGCTGAAGACGGGGGTACCGGGGTTATGGCAGCTAGCTGCTGCCATAACAACGATATCCTCCTTCAAACAGCTGCCGTATAACGACGGCGGGCGGTCCGTAAGTGGTTAATTGGTCACAGGTGCTTGAGGTCCTATATAACTTTCTGTAGAACTCATTTCTGAGCCTGCTTATCCTTGAGCTTGCCCCCTTTTTGTTTGCTGGAACTTAGACCAAGTGGAACTGGACTAGGTGGTGAGTTTAAAACCGGAGGTTATAACAGGAGTCATTAAAACTGTCAATAACACCTGAAATTTCACCTAAAGTTCAGTGCATGTAAAGGCAGGTGTCACAATACTTTTGATAAAATAGTGTGTGTATATTACTTTAAATTATAATATGAGCATTGGGGCACCTGTTTAGGTAAAGTATAGACATGTGCCCCTATGTTGTAAAATGTATCATATTGGTCTTTGCTAAGATGAACCCATCTCTCTCCTTCCATCATGTTACATTGTTACATAATAGGTGAGGTTGAAAAAAAGACACAAGTCCATCAAGTCCAACCTATGTGTGTGATATGTCAGTATTTTAAATGTGAGGTACTAATGCGCAGCTAAAACGTGTAAACAAAATATATAGCAAAGTGCTGAAGTGCAAACGATAACTATAAAGCAGCTGACTTCTGTAGTGTTGCCAGCACCAAAATATACCGTGATAAGTGATGAAGCAGTGCTAAATATCTTTTTAAAAATATGTTAATAACGTGCTGATACTATTCCTGAGTACCCCAAAAACAATCTTGAACAGATATAAAGTGCTAAATGATAGAGTGCTAATGACAATATAAATTCATTAATGTGCAAACTCGTGCAATAACATCAAATAGAATAATTCACCAAAATAGCTGATGTAACTCCAAAAACTAGCTGGACAAAATAATACAATAAAAATGGCATCAAAATAATAAAGTTTAAGGGAAAGATGAATGCGGCCATGTGCAGAGATATCCTGGGTGAAACCTTCTCCAGAGTGCTCAGGACCTCAGACTGGGCTGAAGGTTTACCTTCCAACAAGACAATGACCCTAAGCACACAGCTAAAATAAGGAAGGAGTGGCTTCACAACAACTCCGTGACTGTTCTTGAATGGCCCAGCCAGAACCCTGACTTAAACCCAATTGAGCATCTCTGGAAAGACCTAAACATGGCTGTCCACCAACGTTTACCATCCAACCTGACAGAACTGGAGAGGATGTGCAAGGAGGAATGGCAGAGGATCCCCAAATCCAGGTGTGAAAAACTTGTTGCATCTTTCCCAAAAAGACTCATGGCTGTATTAGATCAAAAGGGTGCTTCTACTAAATACTAAGCAAAGGGTCTGAATACTTAGGACCATGTGATATTTCAGTTTTTCTTTTTTAATAAATCTACAAAATTGTCAACAATTCTGTGTTTTTCTGTCAATATGGGGTGCTGTGAGTACATTAATGAGGAAAAAATGAACTGATTTTAGCAAATGGCTGCAATATAACAAAGAGTGAAAAATTTAAGGGGGTCTGAATACTTTCTGTCCCCACTGTATATGTATGTATATATATATATATATATATATATATATATATATAATTTTTTTTTCTTCTCTCACATTCACAATGTTTGTTTCATATTCCTTTTCATAGAGCTGCTGGTCTTTCAAACTCTTTTTATATGCTATCAATTCTTACATGTGAGCAGATTAGTGAGAGCCAAGCTTATGGATTTGTCCTATATCTCTCTTATTGTGTCAACTCATTTGCATATGACAAGCCCCTACTCATTAGTATGCTGTTTTCATTATCACCATGAGTATATAAACTCCACCCGGTCACTTAGTATCCATACCCTTGACAAAGTCACGTGTGGTGTGACATAACGCGTAGGGAGGATCTTAGTGACGTCACTTCCAGTCACGCCCTTACACGGAAGTCTTTGTTTGGCACATGTTTTTCTGCTGATGGCGTTTTGGCCACTTTTTAAACTGTTATGCCTATATTTTTAAATAAAATGCTAGTTTTTTACTACTACACGATGGAGCTCTTTTCTTCTACCCTTTATCCCTGGAGAAAACTTTTTAAAAGGAGCTGGTCGTGGAACTCGGTGTCTGTGGAGAAACTAGCCTGGAAATTGCTGTGACCATCTGTTCAAGATCCACCCAAGGAGGAGGAAAAGTACATTGTTTGATCCGGTGATGCACAACTAGACCCACTTGGGGTCTTCCCTTGAGGTGAGAGGCTAGTACTTACAGTGTGTGGATTGGAGAAAGCATTCCTATAAGTTATTATCTGCATTAGAAATCTTTCTTTTCCCCGACGTATATACCCGTATAAAGACTATTGGCTTAGCAACTGAAGATTCATCTGTCAACTTTATGAACTTTATTATATTGATGTCATTTTTATTGCATTATTTTGTACAGCTAGTTTTTTGGAGCTACATCAGCCATTTTGATGAATTTATTTATTTTTTTTTAATCAGAAAAGTTTTTATTGTGTCACAAAAACAGATGTACATTGTAAACAGATACACCGTAGTAACTTTAGGGTATACAATAGCAACAGTATTATATTCAGTTGTTGGTCTAAAGCATGGAACTTAGTCATGACATTTTTAACAATATACCTATATCAGGTATGTTCCATCAATGCTTTTAGTTCTGTATATTTCTTTAGTAGGTTGGTAACAATGTACATGACACACTGATAGTCCTAACCAAAAAGGGGAAATGTAAGTGAACGAATTACCTTCCAACGGTAAGGTGAAACTAGCTGATGCCTCTCCTCACAACCAGGGCCTGGTTGGGTCATAGCGGTCCATACCGCTGGTTAACCCCTAGGAAAGGAGGTATTAAGAATGAACCCTAATTCCTTGAGCTGGCTCAAGGCTTTGTATTATTGTAACATGGTACAGACAGTTGGCTAATGCCGCGTACACACAAGCGGACCAGAGTCCGCCGCACAATTCAATCGTGTGTAGGCTCCGGCTGACTTTTTTTTCCCAAAAGTCCGCCGTACCTAGATTTGAAGCATCTTGGTCCGCCGGACTCAGTTCCTGATGGAAAGTCCGTTCATCTTGGTCGTCTGTATGCTGGTCCGACGGACCAGATACGACACAAGGGCAGGGTATTGTATCTCGCGCTCGCTGCAAAACACACAACACAATGCAATGCAAAAACACATTTTCCTATTGCGGTGAGCGAGGGGCATACCAGGCCCTTAAGTCTGGTATGGATTTTTAAAGGGAACCCCCTACGCCAAAAAAACGGTGTGGGGTCCCCCCTAGAATCCATACCAGACCCCGATCCGAGCACGCAGCCCGTCCGGTCAGGAAAGGGGGTGGGGACGAGCGAGCACCCCCCTCCTGAACCGTACCAGGCCGCATGCCCTCAACATGGGGGGTGGGTGCTTTGGCGGAGGGGGCGCCCTGCGGGGCCCCCCCACCACAAAGCACCTTGTCCCCATGTTGATGAGGACAAGGGCCTCTTCCGGACAACCCTGGCCGTTGGTTGTCGGGGTCTGCGGGCAGGGGGCTTATCGGAATCTGGGAGCCCCATTTACTAAGAAGGCCCCCAGATCCCGGCCCCCCACCCTATGTGAATGAGTATGGGGTACATGGTACCCCTACCCAATTACCTAGGGAAAAAGTGTCAATAATAAAAACACACTACACAAGTTTTTGAAGTAATTTATTAGACAGTTCCGGGGGGGTCTTCTTCCGGCTCCGGGGGTCCCTCCGTTTCCTCTTCTCCCAGCGTCCGGTTGGTTCTTCTCCGCTCTCTCTGGCCTCTTCTCCCGGTGTTCCAGTTCTTCTGCCGGCTCCTCCGCTATCTTCATGCTGCTCTTTTGCCAGCAGAGGCCCGGACTTCTGGGCTTCTTCTCTTCTTCCCATGTTGACACGACGGTCTCTCCGGCTGGAATGCTCTCTGAGAGCTCTGATGTGACTTATATAGGCGGAGACCCTGCCCCCTTATGCCGTCACAGTCCCTGGGCATGCTGGGACTGTGACGTTTTAGGGGGCGTGGTTAACATCACCCGGCCAGGGTTGTCGGGAAGAGGCCCTTGTCCTCATCAACATGGGGACAAGGTGCTTTGTGGTGGGGGACCCCGCAGGGCGCCCCCTCCCCCAAGCACCCGCTACCCATGTTGAGGGCATGCGGCCTGGTAAGGTTCAGGAGGGGGGGCGCTTGCTCGTCCCCACCCCCTTTCCTGACCGGCCGGGCTGCGTGCTCGGATCGGGGTCTGGTATGGATTCTAGGGGGGACCCCACGCCGTTTTTTCGGCATAGGGGGTTCCCTTTAAAATCCACAACAGACTTAAGGGCCTGGTATGCCCCGCGACGGGGCTCGCGAGGTGTCAATCTCGCTGATAAAAGCGGCGAGATTCACTTCCTTTTCTAGTCCCGTCGTACCCGAGTCACATTCAAAATGAACGGACTTGTCCGTGTGGGCAAGTCCGTTCATTCTGAAAGTCCACCGTAACTCTGGCAAAAGTCCGTTGGAAACACGGGCGGACCTAGCCTGCCGGAAAGTCCGGTCGTGTGTAGGCAAGTCCGTCCGTTCAGGTAGTCCGCCGGAAAGACCGTCGGGCGAAGTCTGCTGGAAAGTCCGATCGTGTGTACGCGGCATTATACTTTTAGGGAGCTAGAAGTTTATATTTGGAGTAGTCTATCGAGAACTAGCTGAGAGGGTGCCAAACCCGGAGGGTCCAGATATTATAGAACGTATTAATCGCATTTCTGTGTTGATACATCAGTTTTTCTTTAATTAGAGTATTATTAACCTGTTCGATCCACTGTTTCGTTGTTGGGCTATGTGGTGATAACCATAGACGAGCTATCTGCTTGCATGCAATATATAGTAATCTTGAGACTGCTCCCACCTATGTCTACGTGGAAGTTTTGCTGCATCCTGCGATCTAGATGAAAGAGTGTTATATATTTGTGAGATCATACTCTTTTTCTTCTGTGTGTTAAGAATGTAAGTTATGATCGGATGTTCTATGTGTTCCAACCTGGACAGCCGTGACTGTGATTGCACAGCATGCCGGAGTTGGAGGTATGTATAAAAGTTGTGTCTTGGTAGCCCAAACTCCTGCAAGTCAGTGAAGAATTTAAAGATGGTCTGTAAATAGAGGTGTTTCTGCAATTCCGGGTACATTGTGAAGCCCCTCATACCCAGGCTATGTTTAATGAGGCCCCATAGTTTGGTCAGTAAGTTTATGGTAGGCATCGATTTGGGGTATTGGAGGAGATCTGCCTCAAGATGTGAAGCTGCGGGAAGGCCCAATGTGACATAGAGTAGTATGTTACAGATAGGGTCTGTCGTATCAACTTCTCCCCAGCCATCCAGATGCTGCAGTTGTGAGGCCAGGAAATAGAGTTGCATGTTAGGGACTGCCAACTGCCCCCCCCCCCCCCCCCCTGGTCTTTACTGTACTGCAATGTGGATAATTTGATTCTAGCAATCTTTTTCTTCCAAAGGAGGCTTCTAAATATAGTGTCAATACATGTGAACCACCTACGTGGGATCCATTGCAGGGAATTATGTAGTATGTATAGTAGCTGAGACGCCCATACCATTTTTATTAGATTGGCCCTACCGGTGACAGAAATGGGTAGCTTGCACCAGGCGCTGCATTTTGGTTTGTATCTCAGTGATCATAGGGAGTTCAGGGTTAGATATTTGGAAGTATCCGGAGTAACCTGCACTCCCAAATACTTGAATGAGGAGACAACTTGAAGAAATGGGGCACACTCTGGCAGCGGAGTTGATCCAAGGGTAGGAGGACCGACTTGCTCCAGTTTATGGAGAAGCCAGAGAAGGTGCCAAATTGTGTGATTAGAGACAATTATCTTTAGTAGTGAAGTGGAGGTATCTCCCAGATATAGGAGAGTGTCATCTGCATACAATGATATTTTATCAACTTGCAGGGCCTCTCACGAAGCTGGCTATCAACAGCGACGCTCTCACCGTCTCCGCAAGCGGTTCCAGGACTAGGGCAAACAACAGGGGCGACAAAGGGCACCCCTGCCTCGTGCCTCTGTAAAAACGGAAAAGGTCAGAGAGATCACCATTGATACGCAGCCTGGCGGTGGGGTTCGTGTATAATAGTCGGACCCATTTAATGAAATTCTAACCCAGACCGAACCTCTCCAGGACCTCCCATAAGTATGGCCACTCGATGATGTTGAAAGCTTTGGCAGCGTCAAGGGATAGGACTGCCCTATTACCCAGATTGTCCACTGGAATCTGCATATTGAAGAATAAGCGTCTTATGTTCAGTGCCGTAGATCTGGAAGGAATAAATCCTGATTGGTCACGGTGAATGAGTTTTTGAATGACAAATGCTAGACGAGTGGCCAGTACGCTGGCCAGTAGTTTCACATCCATTGATAGCAGGGAGATTGGCCTATAGTAGTCTGGAAGAAGGGGATCCTGGCCTGGCTTAAGTAACATAATTATAGTGGCCTCTATCATGGATGGGGGCAATTGACCTAGTTCTAGGGCTTCTGTTAAGGTCTGTTTTTAGTTGTGGTAGCATACATTTGTATACCTCTGCCAGCAGTCCGTCTGCTCTGGGGACTTGAGATAGGGAAAAAGAGATAGGGCCTCTAAGAGTTCGTCGGCCGTGAAAGGGGCATTCAACATGTCCCTGTCAGACTGCTCAAGACGTGGTAAATTACACCCCACAAGGAAGTCCCGAATATCAGTGGGAGCAGAGGAAACCTTGGAGGAATATACGTCTTCATAGAATGTTTGAAATGTCGTGATAACCTCTGGATGAGCACTCACTACCCGGCCGGTGGACTGCCGCTATGAATGAGGGGTCTCTACCTGCCTTAGCCATCATGGTCAATGTATGTCCGGTGTTCTCCCCTTCCTTATAGTATTTCTGTTGCAAAAAAATGCTTGTTTTCTGCCTTCGATATTGTCATAGTATTAGCCAACTTTTGTGCCTGCAACCATCTGCTTTCCGTATGTTAGGTCGGGTTTGCAATGAACCCCGATTCCGCATCTCTTAATTCCTGCAGGATAGAAAGCTCCCAGGCCTTGGTCCTGGTCTTTACGGAGGAGATTGCTTTTATAAACTGACCTCTGAGAAAGGCCTTAAGCGCGTCCCAGCACATACCTGAGGGCGATGTATTTTTATTGATGGCGATAAAGTCTGCGAGAGCGGTTATTACCGGGTCTGGCGTGGGGTACAAGGATAGCCAGAATGGATTTATTTTCCAGTGATTCCATTTATTGGGGACAGCTGTATTTACCTTAGCCCAGTATCCAGAGTGGTCAGAGACCATCCTCGCTTCATACTGAGTATCAGCAATATACGGTAGCATCTCCCTATTACAAAGACCAAGGTCAATCCTGGAGAGGCCTCTGTGTGATGCCGAATGGCAGGAATATGCTTTAGTTTGGGGGTTTTTTAGGCGCCAGACAACATGCAGCCCCATTTCCATCAGTAGGTGGGCAAATGGTGTCGGGCCGCCCGTCTTAAATCTATCAGGGCGGGTCATTGAAAATGTATCCAGCTGGGAGTTTAAATAATTATTAAAGTCGCCCACGATAACAGCTGGAAAATTAGGGTGATGGGCCAGAAAACTTGCCAAAATATTAAGAACTTCTGCAGAGAATGGAGGGGGTATGTACACATTTGCTAATATACACTCCAAGCCCTCCAGATTGCATCTAAGAAAAATATACCTCCCCTTATCATCTATCACTGAGAATGCACATGTAAAGGGGGTCCCCTGGGGGATCAGTATACTTACTCCCCGAGAAAATGCGGAATATGCAGAGTGAAATTGCCGGCTGAACAAACAAGCTGAAAATTGTAAGGATTGATCCGTATGAGTATTGAGGACCGTAGTCGCTTAGCCACATGTGTCACAGCCAGCCTTTTCACTCTGCTACTCAGTCCCCGCACATTCCAACTGAGCACTACATGAGATCTAGCCATGTCTGATTATTAAAAAATATCTGACGGCCAAATGAAAGTTGGGAAAGGGCATAGACCTCACACAACTTACATGTGTGCCACACCATTGTATGCAAATAGGATAAAAAATCAAAAAGGTTTTCCCTCGAGCGCGTTGAAGTTCAGTTTTTATTGCGGGATCAACAATAAGCAAAAGGGACATCCCTCTGGTGCTCTGCAAGGGGTCCCGGTCCGTGCGAAGAAGCACCAAACAGGCCAACAGGGCCCTTACAAAAAACCTTTTAAAGAAAAATCTTCGTCCCCGTGGGACTGTCAAGGCATTCTGAGTGTGGGGAGACGTGACTCTTAGCCTGATGTTGATGCTGTTTATGAGCCTAAATGGCACACCAGGCAAGATGGGGATGGTAGCTTCATTTTCTGTCATCTTTTAGGGCATCCGGCTTGCCAAGAATGTGGTAGCAGTGGGAAAGAATATACGATGTCGGGTTTTGTGTTCTGCATACCTTGAGCGTACGTGCCTCATTCAGCCATTCTGCGATTTGCTGCCTCCTCTCGGATGGAGCATTCCTCTCTGACCATTGAGAAACCAATTGTGGTCTGTCAAAGAAATGGACCTGGTCTCTGACCACCGCACAGAGACGGAAGGAATATAGCATGGAGTACTGTAGGTTGAGGGTCCTCAATTGTTTCTTTACATCGTTGAATTGCGCTCTCTGCTTCTGCACTTCTGCAGAGAAGTCAGGAAAGAGTGAAATTTTGGAGTTAGCCATTTTTAGGGCGTCTCCTAGGTTCCTGACTTTTGAGAGCATAACGTCTGTCCTTGTAGTTAAGTAGTTTGAACAAGAACATGCGAGGGGGGTTGCCCGGTGGTAGTCGTCTCATGGGTACCCTATGGGCTCTTTCGACGCAGAACATGGGAGAGAAGGCTTCTGTCTGGAGAAGCCACTGTTCAATAAATTGTACCGGATTCTTTCCTTCGGTCTTTTCAGGAATGCCGATCGCTCGGACATTATTTCTCCTCATCCTGTTTTCCATGTCTATGCAGGCCACCTGCTTGTCTACCGCCATTGTATTGTAGTGCACCTCCCGTTGTATAGGGGCCCATTCATCCTCCAGTGTGCCCAGTCTGCCTTCCAGTGCTGTGGTGCGGTCTCTCAATTTTTGCATGTCTTGTCTAACAAAAAAAAGTTCAGTTTTAACCTCTTTAGTTTTTGAGGTTAGGGCTGCAATAGAGGTATTGCATGAGAGCACTGCAGCCATGTCTCTGAGAGTGGGCTCTGGACTGTCCTGGTCAGGGGCACAAGCTGACGGTTCATCTGTCATACAAACTGGGGTACTTGCACTGTTCCATGGAAGGTGAGGTGTAGCAGGGTCCTCGAGCGGTATGGTGTCATCCGCCTCGTTGTGACTGTCATCTAGTTCAGGGTGGATGGGTGCAGGTTTAGGGGAGTTCCTGGGTGCCATTTTGCCAAGGAGCTTCATAGCTGCAGCTTTATAAGTCTCCTTTGCAGCACGCCGCCATCTTGGCTAGCTTGGTCCGGAGCAGAGCGGGACGCTGATCCCCCGCTTTGACATGATTCCCGGTGAAGCCAGTGGTACCTCCGTGTAGCCGGTGACAGTGGCTATCTGTGCCGGTAATCGGGGATGAGGAACGAGCGGTATTTCGAGACGTTTACAGGATTTTTGTACGGATGTATGGCGGAGCAGTGCGTCCCTGCTCCCTGTTACATCCGCCGCTAAATTGGTGAATTATTCTATTTGATGTTATCGCACCAGTTTGCATATTAATTAATATATATTGTCATTAGCGCTCTATCATTTAGCACTGTATAGTTCAAGATTGTTTTTGGGGTACTCAGGAATAGTGCCAGCACTTTATTAACATATTTTTAAGGAGATATTTAGCGCTGCTTCATCACTTATGTCAGTATTACATTGTATATCCCTGTATGTTGTGGTCGTTCAGGTGCTTATCTAATCGTTTTTTGAAACTATCAATGCTCCCAATTGAGACCAGCGCCTGTGGAAGGGAATTCAACATCCTTGCCGCACTTACAGTAAAGAACCCTCTATGTAGTTTAAGGTTAAACCTCTTTTCTTCTAAATTTTAATGAGTGGCCACGTGTCTTGTTAAACTCCCTGCTGCAAAAAAGTTTTATCCCTATTGTGGGGTCACCAGTACGGTATTTATAAATTGAAATCATATCCCCTCTCAAGCGTCTCTTCAGAGAGAATAAGTTCAGCGCTCACAACCTTTCCTCAAAACTAATATCCTCCAGACCCTTTATTAGCCTAGTTGCCCTTCTTTGTACTCCGCTCCATTTCCAGTACATCCTTCCTGAGGAATGGTGCCCAGAACTGGACAGCATACTCTAGGTGTGGCTGAACGGGAGAATTATCGTTTTGTCTCTGGAGTTGATCCCCTTTTTAATGCATGCCAATATTCTGTTTGCTTTGTTAGCAGCAGCTTGGCATTGCATGCCATTGCTGAGCCTAGCATCTACAAGGACCCCCAGGTCCTTTTTTATCCTAGATTCCCCCAGAGGTTCTCCCTCCAGTGTATAGATTGCATTCATATTTTTGCCGCCCAAATGACTTATTTTACATTTTTCTACATTAAACCTCATTTGCCATGTAGTTGCCCACCCCATTAATTTGTTCAGATGTTTTTGCATGGTTTCCACATCCTGCGGAGAAGTTATTGCCCTGCTTATCTTAGTATCGTCCACAAATACAGAGATTGAACTGGTTTACCCCATCCTCCAGGTCGTTTATGAACAAAATAAATAGGATTGGTCCCAGCACAGAACCCTGGGGGACCCCACTACCCACCCCTGACCATTCCAAGTACTCCCCATTTATAACCACCCTCTGAACTCACCCTTGTAGCCAGTCAATCCATGTACTCACCTATGGTCCATGCCAACGGACCTTATTTTGTACAGTAAACGTTTATGGGGAACTGTGTCAAATGCTTTTGCAAAATCCAGATATACCACGTCTACGGGCCTTCCTTTATCTAGATGGCAACTCGCCTCCTCATCGAAGGTTAATAGATTGGTTTGGCAAGAACGATTCTTCATGAATCCATGCTGATTACTGCTAATGATACCATTATCACTAAAATCTTGTATATAGTCCCTTATCATCCCCTCCAAGAGCTTGCATACTATTGATGTTAGGCTAACTGGTCTGTAATTCCCAAGGATGTATTTTGGGCCCTTTTTAAAATACTGGTTCTACATTGGCTTTTCTCCAATCAGCTGGTACCATTCCAGTCAGTAGACTGTCAGTAAAAATTAGGAACAATGGTCTAGCAATTACTTGACTGAGTTCCCTAAGTACCCTCAGATGCAAGCCATCTGGTCCCGGTGATTTTTTTAATGTTAAGTTTCCCAAGTCTAATTTTAAATTCTGTCCTCTGTTAACCATGGAGGTGCTTCCTCTGATGTGTCATAAGGATAAACACTGCAGTTTTGGTTACCGAAGCCCCCCCATTCTCTCCTTAAGACTGAGGAGAAGAATAAATTTAATACCTTCCCCATCTCCCCATTCTTTGTAACCAGATGTCCTTCCTCATTCTTTATGGGGCCAATATGGCCTGTCCTCCCTTTTTTTTTACTGTTTACATACTTAAAGAATGTCTTCGGATTTTTTTTTGCTCTCCTCCGCTATGTGTGTTTCATGTTCTATCTTAGCCGCCCTAATTTCACACTTACATTTCTTGATGCATTCTTTATAAAGTCTGAATGCTGATGATGAGTCCTTCAACCTTGTATTTTGTGAAGGCCTTCTCCTTTGCTTTTTTATGTATTTTTACATTGGCGTTAAGCCATCCAGGACTTTTGTTCTCTCTTTTAAATGTATTACCCAATGGGATGCATTGGCTAATGCCCTTATTTAATATGCTTTTAAAGCAAACCCATCTCTCCTCCGTGTTCTTTGTTTCTAAGATTTTATCCCAATTCATGCCTTATAGCAAGGTTCATACTTTAGGGAAGTTGGCTCTTTTGAAATTCAGTGTCTTTGTATTCCCCTTATGTTTCCTATTTGTGTGATTTATACTGAAGCCAATTGACCTGTGATTTCCTAAATTGCCCCATATTTCCACATCCATGATCAGGTCTGTATTGTTGGTAATCAGTAGATCCAATAACGCTTTATTTCTAGTTGGTGCATCTACCTTCTGAACCATAAAATTGTCCTGCAAGACATTTAGGAACTGGCGAGCCTTAGACTAATGCGTAGTTCCCTTCGCCCAGTCTATGGATAATTAAAATCCCCCATTATGATAACACTTCCCATCCTTGCTGCTAATCCAACTTGTGATAGGAGATCCATCTCCCCCTCAGGTTAGGGGGCCTATAGCATACTCCCAGTATTATTTTCCCCTTAGCTTCATCCCTTTGGAGCTCTACCCATAAGGATTCCACCTCCTCCCTTAGTGATGTCATCTCTCACATTTACTTGTACATTATTCTTGATATATAGGCATACCCCTCACCCTTTTTTACCCTCTCTATCCCTGCGATAAAGGGTATACCCTTGAATGGTTGCCAGCCAATCATGAGAGCTGTTGAACCAGGTCTCTGAAATTCCCACAAAATCCAAATACTCCTCGTACAGTATCTCTAGTTCACCCATCTTGTCCGCCAGGCTCCTGGCATTGGTGAACATGCTAGTTTAGACCGGTCGCATACTATCCTCTTATTCGGTGTTCCGAGATTGCAACTAGGACTTGTTACTATACTTACCTTGGGTTTATGTGCTTTAGTCAACCTACCACTAATGCTCCCAATACTACCCTCTGGAATATGTTCTGCGCTGACTATCTCTACCTCTGGGCCCTCCCCCCCATCGCCTAGTTTAAAAACCCCTCTAACTTTTTGGCCACCTTTACTCCCAGCTGATCTGCACCGTCCTTATTTAGGTGAAGTCAGTCCCTTCTATAGTACTGGTGATCGACTGAGAAGTCGGCCCAAACCCCTCCTTACTACACCAGCTCCTCAGCCACTTGTTTACTTCCCTAATCTCCCTCTGCCTTTCTTGTGTGGCTTGATGTACCGTTAATATTCCTGAGAATACTACCTTGGAGGTCCTTTTCCTCAATTTAGCTCCCAAGTCCCTAAAATTATTCTTTAGGACACTCCATCTGCCTCTGACTTTGTCATTGGTGCCAACGTGCACCATGACAGCCGGGTCTTCCCCAGCCCCTCCCAGTAATCTGTCCACCAGATCCGTGATGTGCCGAACCCGAGCGCCCAGTAGACAACATACAGTTCGGCGCTTCAGGTCTTTGCTACAGATTGCCCTCTCTGTCCTTCTAAGAATTGAGTCCCCTACCACCAGAACCTGTCTTTCCTTTCCCTTCGCCTCCCCTTTTCACTGGAGTTCTTCCCCCGGCAGCTAGGAGAGTCCCTCAGCTCCAGCAGTGCTGGTCCCTGACTGGTTTCACCAATGTCACTCAATGGAGCGTACTTATTGGGATGCTCCATCCCTGGATCGGTCTCCCTGGCACTTCCCCCTCTACACTTCCTGACTGTCACCCATCTACTCTTTCCTAGTGCCTGCACCTCTTTATCCCTACCTGCCACGTATGTTCCTGGCTCTCCTTTAGTATAGCGGGTCTTCTCAGTGCTGACAGTTGCTTCCCCAGATTCAGAACCTGGGCTTCCAGGGAAACAATGTTCTTACATTTTGCACAGCAGTATTCGCCCTTGATCGGATGATCAAGGAACTAATACATGCTGCAAGATGTACACCGAGTCGCATCTCCACACCCACCGGGCATCATATGAAGATGAGGATTAAGAGGATTGGGGATTATACACCGTCCAAACTACCTAACAACTAGCTTTAACAAGGCAATACACAGGTATTCAACAAGATATTACACAGGTACTCTCAGACCCACGTGCATACACACACAATACACAAGTACTAATGATTCACAAACACTACTCAAACAACTCTCAGGTACTCACAATACACCGGTACTACCTGACACGAATACTCAATACACCCCATGTGCACTCACAGCACTCATGTACTTACAATACTTTAGTAATCCATACAAAGATATATGGTGGTCAATTGAACACCATCTTACACTTTATAAGCAGTTACAACAGTTTTTTTTTTCTTTTGGGATAAAAGTTTTACATAAATAAAAGATGACCATTGCAAGTACCCTTGTCAGTAGTAAATGGTTTGTCTCATAACCCTGTAACTGCTACATTTTCAAGAGAGCTTGTTCTTTTGAGAAACAACAGACTTACTAGCCGTCTCACCAGGTGAAAAAAAAGGAAGCCTAAAAAAAGAAAACTAATACAACTATCACATCTAAGAATTGGCAAGCTGCAATATAATAAATGTTTGCTGCTTTTGGGTTTAATACCACTTAAAGTAAGATCTGACAGTGTGTTTATATTGTTTTACAGAGAGGGGAGTAAGCTGAAAAAATTTACAAAGGCGAGGCTTTCCGTTTAGTTTTTGTGTCATTTTGTTTATACTTGTCTTTAAGGCAGTAGTTGTGCACCTTAATTCCCAAATCACTTTCAAAATTTCCTCTGTAATGTGCTTTTATGCTACATTAGTGCCTTGTTGAGCACTATCTCAGAATCTTTCAAAAATAATTCTGGTACAGGAAACCACAAGCTCGTGTTAGATTTTTAGAGTTAGATTTTTACTCCCAGAAGATGCAGAGCTAGCCAAGACATATCTGTCATCAGCAACACACACATACATTTCCTGGCCTTAACATTTTTTGAGTCACTAACCCAGAAGAAGTAAAGACAAGTTAGAGGGAAAAAAATGATTTGTAGTAGAAGTTTACATATCAGATTTTACTCCACCAAACGGTCATAGGGGTAACTAAAGAAAAATTCCAAATAATTAGCATTATATTTCGGTTCGACAACATGTTAGCATTATTGCAATTGCCATTATGTAGAAGGTTCCCTTTTTATTTGGAACTCAAGAGAGAGACTCTTTACAGGAACCTTTTAATGTTTTCCAGGTTATTCTTATTCTATTTGGAGAGATGAACTTCTCAAACTTATGCATACTGTATAGGAAACAGGAGTGACTCACCTCACCCATGCAAGTGAAAGAGAAAACCATCTCTGCTGTGCGCTCCAGTTCAAAAAAAAAAAAAAAAAAAAAAAACACACCATACAGCTCTTTGAATCCAATATAACAGTATATTAAATATTTTTATTTAATACAGTGTATAAAAAATTACAACTGTTGCTTGAAAAAGCACTTATTCATGATTCCTGAGTTAAAAGGTCCAGCACCAATGTACAAACAGCCAAATATGTTTAACCAGGAGAGATTCACATTTTTTCTTTCACGTTGGAGAGACTAACAGACAAACAAAGTTGCAAGTATTAGGACTACAAACAGCAGAAGTCAAGAGACACATTTATATAATTTATTTTTAAAAACATAAAAAGTAAAAAAATAGCCAATATTACAAGACAAATTGAACTAGATATTCCTAGCAAATCACTTCACTTTAAAAACAAATATAATGTCCTTTCTTACAGTAATGTACAATTTGACACTTGTCTCTTTAGTACAGCATCAAAGGAGTTGAAAAGGCCACACATTCTTTTTCAATAACTGTTCAGATCAAATATTTAGAGACGAATGAATACAAATATATTTATTATAGCCACAATAAAAGTTTAAATCCACTACAAACTGAAGAATGAAAGCAAGAAACAAAGATTATACATGTATCTGGTGACAGGGTTTCTGTGTGCATGTTCCCAGGCTTACAAAGGTGCTGAAGAGGGCTCCCTCCATCAGCTGTGGTTTTAATTCATTTTAAATATTTGAGCATGAATGGAGGAGGGGAGGTAACATTTAGGGTTGGGCAGAAACAAGAATTCCTAATAGCAAATGTATACACACACTCTCACACACACCCACCCCCCCAGAGTACAGCATCTTAAACAATGGGTATGCTTTGTTTTCTTTAGTTCACTCTAAAATTTTACAATATTGCTCTGTTTCGGTCTATCAAAGTGTTTTGTTATATTAGTTTGATAAGTGCAAAAAAAATAAAATAAAAAAAATAAATAAAAATCGGTTCTTCCAGACAGAAATCGAGTGCTTTACTGCACATTCTGCAGTGTTATATTAAGTAGTAGTATCAGCACTGCCTTGTTCCCTCTGAACTACAGAACACCATCCCATAAATTACGGAGATTAGGGGTGGTATTCTGTAGTCCTAACACACTTCCTGTCCTAGGGCGACAACACTACTCCTCCAAAAGCATAGTATAGCAAGTTAGTGTTTTCACCCTAAAACAGGATGTGCATTACTGGCACAATTAACAAGGTGAAGATGAAGTCTGAAAAATAAAACCTAACACAGTCACCTTATCTAAGGGCTTGTAAGCTGCAATATATTACATTTTTGTTCTTTTAAATAGACAAATTATTTTAGATCTATTTAAACTAGTTGGCACATCTACTAACCTTCTGGGAATCTGCCCACCTTTGTACGTAGATGGCACATCTGCAAACAGTCACCAGTTTAAGTGAAGGCTACCATAAACATTAGAGGGTGCATGGCCATGCAGGCATAAACCAACTGCCAACAGGCATCTAACAAAACTTCTAGCATTTCCCCAAATAAGAATAGCTCTATTGTGTGACTGCTTATGTTTAGTTTAGACTATGAAGAGAGGCGGCAAAGATGGGCCACTGATAGCTCTTAGCAAGAGAAAAGAATAACTGGACAATTCCTAAGTCTGGAAAATACTCCTTTAAAGAGCCTTGACTGCTGATGCCTCAGACATTAAAGGCACATAGGACAACGAAAACAAGCAATGCTCCTAGATCTGGATGAGGCTCATTAAGAGAGCAGTTTTATATGAATCAGAGATAAAGTCAACTATAATGGGTTTGTGTCAGTTTTATAGATTTTAATACTTTCTAGCAATGTATAATAAATAAGTATTCCAGGCAGTTGAAGGTGCTTGTTAAAATTACAATTATCTTATAAAACAAAGAAGCCATGATTGAAGATATTGCTTCAGCATATTCATGTTTATAAAGCAAACACACAGATTAGCTTATCAGAGAAAAAAAAAAAAAGATGATTCTGTGCTGCAGAATAAATAATTTTTCCCCAAAAGTGTCTTTTCTGTAGAACTGGTACTTAAATTACAACGTGTTATAAAACAATCCACATTCTTTATACATATCATACAATACTGTAGAGAAAGAAAAGTTCTCTTGTGTCACTCCTCTTCTGCGGTCACAAGCCAGGCATAACATAGGCGATGTTATCCAAAGTATTGGACTAGAGAAAATTTAAAAATATTTATTAGCTATGCACATCTGTTATGCACGATTAACAAAGTGACATTCTATCTTAAGCTCTAAAAATATTGCAAACATAATACATGTATTTAAGAAATAGAGTGAATTCTTGGCCTCCTTCCACTATCTCAGCGCTAAAGATATGTCATATAATACATGTATTAGCAAGTACATGGTTTTAAACTACAATTAAACAAACAACAGGTTAAAAAACAAGATATTTTACGGATGGGGCGGAGCGTCGCTACGTAGGAGTGCTCCGTAGGAGGCTTGGCGCCACTGCTCCCCCCGTACACCCGCTCAACAGAGAGGAGGAGGCTAGGAAGCCGCAAAGACGCCGGCACCGTGAGATGCTTCCGACGCGGCCTGGAGGGAGATAGAGAGGGGAAGCCGCTCGCCCCTCGCTGCCCTAGCTGCCGCTGCGAATCACAGCACTGCCACTGACACTGACACCTGGAGCTTGGAGCTCCGAAGCAACGGACAGGGAGGAGACCGCGAACGGCTTTGGAGGCACAGGTTGGCTTAACAACAGCAAGGTGACGCTGCAGCTGGAGGGGGGTGAGCCAGCAAGGGGATACACTGAAATAGGAGCAGGGAGAGGTGAGAGATGATGAGAGCTCAGTATATGCTGATATACCCCCTGGTGCACCCCCTGCTCCCCTTTTGAAGTGTCTATGGTGGGAAAGCAGCCGGAAAACAGGGTAAGAACTTAAACTGTAATCTTGATATAAAACTAACCCTGCTATATACTACTGAGATGCTCGGACGCATGATATGTACTAAAAGGCTGAAGGAACAATCCCTAGAACAATAAGGAATAGATGAGACGTGTTTGAGGTGCACTTGGCTATATACAGATGAACTGTTCACCTACTTACTTAGTGTGAGCACTTGGGTTCACTTACACCCCCTCCCCCTTGGATCTCTGCAATCTCTTAAGGTAGAGGAGGAGGAACGGAAGTAGGGGGACTAAGTCATATATATAAACCTCAAGGAGAACGGATTGGGCTTTTTGTTCATAAGAATAGTCGGAGTGGAAGATAAAATTCTTGACTTTAAATGACAATATCTGCAACAGTATTAACCCTCTGAGATGTCTGTATTAGATCGCAGTTGATCTGAGTAGATGGTCCCATTGCTATTCGCTTTCTCTTTCTTTTCCCTTTTTTTTTTTTTTTTTCTCTCTACGGATATTCTAACGTGGGAACCCCCCCTGACCCTTTTTGATGTCTTAAGGCTAAGAAACTCCAAGTATTTGGCTTAAATACCAGCTATCCTGGGCTACTTGGACTGAACAGTGAACATTTGGCATAGGGACAGAAGGGTAGAGAGGTAGGCGCAAGATCCACTCAAGAAGAATTACACATCCTAAGCCTGGGTTTGGGGGCTAAAACTCACTTTCTCACTCCGACAAATAGGGTATAAAAGGAGCCTGACAGTAGCCCTGCGGTGTTTTTGGGAGGTGAACGTTCCCGCCCAGACCTGACGTGCAGGGTGGGCGGTGGTAGACAAGGCTTCTACGCAGGACCCCTCATAGACCCAAGTAGGTCCGGGAGGTCCCTCGTGGAATTAATATAAGAGCCTCTGCATAAGCGGATACCAGCGACTTGCACACCGGTATAAGAGGGTTATAAGAGGGAACTGAGGGAGTTGGCCCCCGACCCTGTCAAGGAGCAAGTTGTATACAACCACTAGGTCTTATACCTAGGCTTGTATTAATCTTCCGGGGTTGGGTGGAGTACTAGAGGCCTGTGGAGATGAGGGGGAAGGCAACTAAAGGTAATAAAGGAACTGTAACCGCAACAAGTCCAGGCGGGATTCAGCGCTACATGTCAACTGAAGCCAGCATGCTGGAAGAACCTCAAGGGAGTCCCAGATTGGGAGTATCCTCAAGCCCAGGAATAAACAAACAGAGAGGGGCATCAGAGGAGAATAAAAGCAAAAGTGCAAGAGTAAGGATCAGCGGAAGCCAGCAGATGTATGGCTCTGAGACACAGGAAGGCCCTTATGGGAGAACTGAGGAGGAAGATACTGCAAGGGGGAATAAACCACCACTGCAGCTCACACAGGAGGAAGCTCCATATATTAGAGAAATGCTTGCTGAATTGCTACTGAAACTGGAGACCTCCCTTAAAAAAGAGATTGCGACCGTAAGGGTAGACATTGGGCATGCATTGAAAAGGGTGGAGGAGATGGAGGACAGATTGGAAGAACACGAGCGGAGACTAGAGGGTATGAATATGCAAATAAGAGACATACAAAGAGCAAATAGAAGCCTTCTTTATAAATTAGAAGACCAGGAGAATCGCAGCAGACGCAAAAACCTGCGAATCAAGGGTCTCCCAGAGAAATTCGGGAAGGAAGAGCTGGCGCCGGCACTACAACAATTGCTAAACCCATTGCTGGATAGAGAAATAATGGCCCCTCTGAAAGTAGATAGAGCACACAGGGTCGCACGATACCCCAGAAATACATCAGAGAGTCCAAGGGATGTGATAGTGAAGTTCCACTATGAGGAGGAAAAAGTGAAAATTTTGGGAAAACTGCGACATCAATCAGGCCTAAGCATTGAAGGGGCAGAGATACAGGTTTACTCAGACCTATCAGCAGAGACCCTCACAAGAAGGAGGCTGCTGAAGCCTCTAACAGCCCTACTGAAAACGACAGAAATAGCATATCAATGGGGGTTCCCGGCCTGCCTAATTGGAAAAAGGAATGGACGAACGGCAGTGCTTAGATTCCCAGAAGACCTTGAGGACTTTTGTCGCAAGTTAGACATCGCTCCTCCACGTATTCCTGGTTGGGGCGTGGAAGAGACTGCAGCTCCAGCACGAGATACAATAGGGCGGAGGGAGGGGAGGGGCACAATGGTTAATATAAGCTAATAACCAAGAGGCATAGTTAGGGGCAGAAGGGTAGTGCCGACATGAGCGGGGCGGGGGGAGGGCGCCGGGGCGATACGGGGAGTCCTCACGACATGAGCCCTATGGGGAATATGGGTGCAGGGTGGCATCTGATCGAGGGAGGCCACCTGATCCATATTTTGAACAGAGGAGTCTGCCCCGCCGGAAATAGGCGATCTGTTCCAGATGGGGGGGGTGGGGGGGCAGGGAAGGTGGAGGTGAAGGGAGGGGGGGGGGGGTGTGGGCGGGCCTCTTTTTTTTTTTTTTTCTCCTCCCTCCCTCTCTCTCCTGCTATGCCTCATGGGATTGGCCGGACGCTCTCTCCAGTAATAAAAAATGGGAGTAGTTAATTTCGTTACATATAATGTGAGGGGATTGAATACAGAAAAAAAAAAAGGTATAAAATCAATCAGGAGCTGCACCTCCTGGGCGCAAACGTGGTGTTTCTGCAAGAAACCTATGTAACGCACGCAAGTAAGGGATTAACATCGCACTTGTTCCCAAAGTGATTATATGGGGACGCTGGATCAGCACATTCAGGGGGAGTAGCTATAGGGTTCGATAGAACAATGACGTTTGAAGAAGAGGAGCGATTGGCCGATCCTGGAGGCAGGTTCTTGTTTGTGAAAGGGAAAATGTTTGAGACGTGGATCACATTGGTGAATATCTATGCCCCTAATAGAAACCCGGAGAATTTTAAGAGAATTTTGACGAAACTAGAATCTTGTAGAAAAGGTAAACTAATAGTCGCAGGAGATTTGAACCTGTGTATGGATCCTGAGGTGGACACGTCAAGGGGCGAATTAAGATCGGGCACACATGGAAAGACACTCAAAAAAATTTTAAATCACCTTCAATTAATGGATGCATGGAGAATAAGCCACTTAAAAGATCGGGACTACACTTTCTTCTCCCCTGTTCATAAATCATTCTTGAGGTTAGACTACATTTTAATAGAACACCAGATGGTCCCTCTTTTGAAGGTAGCAGAAATTAAGGCTATTACCCTGTCCGATCATGCACCGGTGAAAATCCAAGTAGAGATCGCCGGTGTGGATCGGCCTAGGATAAACTGGAAACTTAATGATTCCCTCACACAAGATCCAGATGCAGAGTAAGATCCAGATCCAGAGTAGGAATTAAAAAGTTACTTCGAGATTAATGATACAGAGGACATATCCAGATCCACTCTTTGGGAAGCACACAAAACCTATATAAGAGGGATTTGGATTGCTATCGGAACGAGGAAAAAAAAAAAAGAGAGGGGAGAAAAGTTGACACGCTTATACAGGGAGATCCAGGAAGCAGAACAGAGTACAAGACCCAGGGGGCTCCCAGAAAAGCATGAGCTAATTAACCTCCCTGGCGGTTTTCCCGAGTGTGGCTCGGGGTTAAAATTCAGTACCATTAGCGGTAACCCCGAGCCACACTCGGGATTGCATTGCAGGATCCTGGGGCGGCGTTACTTACCTTGACCCCGGGATCCTGCGATGTCACCCGCAGCGTCCGAGGGCTCCGTCCTCCTCCTCCGAAGCCTCTCCGTGCCAGGCTCCGTTCCCTGCGAGCGGCGCGACGCACGGGGGCGGAGCCTGGCGGCAAATTAAAAAAAAAGTAAAAATCATAACACATACAGTACTGTAATCTTACAGATTACAGTACTGTATGAAATGATTTCACATCCCTTTTGTCCCCAGTGCTTTGGCCCATGCCCTGCATGCAGTTTTACATGATATACACTGTTCTTTCTGCCTGGAAACTGGAGATTGTCCATAGCAACCAAAAAGTGTCCCTTTACGTCAAAAGTGGCTTTAGACCAGCTAGAAAACAGCGATAGTAAATTAGAACACTTGCAGAATTGTGCGATAGTGAATTGTGGGGAAATTTTATTACTATTTTTTTTAATTTTAATTATTTATTTTTATTTATTATATTATAATTTATGTTTTTGTGTTTCAAACTTTATCATACCCGGGATATCTACTAGACTCTTGTTTGGACAGATTTAGTGTGTTATTGTTAAGATTTACAGACCTACAATATAAAACGCCAAATTTCCATGCAAAATAATGGTACCGCTTTCAGCACCTAAAATCCGAAATAATCATACCGCCAGGGAGGTTAAGAAAAGAAGAGACCTGAATGATTTGCTGGAGAAGGAAAGGAGCTGCGCTTTCGATACGATAAATAGAGATATGTATCGAGAAGGGAATAAACCAGGTAGGTGGATGGCCAGAAGGATTAGGAAAAAAAAAAGAATAGGACCTTTATACCTAAAATAAGAGATGAAGAGGGGAACCTTGAATTCTCTACCCCAAAAATTGCTAGAATATTCCACTCTTATTACAGTGCACTTTATAAGGTAGGCCGGAGAGAGAGACTGAGCTATAACAAGAAGGAAAGGATAAGGGAGTACCTTCGGGGACTAGACCTTCCCAGGGCAGAGAGGGATATGGTTGAGCGTCTTGATGCACCCATATCCCAAGGGGAGGTAGAAAAGGCGATAAAGAACACTGCCCTGGGAAAGAGCCAGGGCCCCGACGGATACTCCGTAGCTTACTACAAAAAATTTTCCGAAATACTTGTACCCAAATTGTGTGACTATTTGAATGCCCTCGGGGAGAACGAAGAGTCCCGAGAAGAATCCCTACTAGCGTATATCACCCTTATCCTGAAAGAAGGAAAGGATCCAGCCTCACCCGGAAGCTTCAGACCAATCTCGCTCTTAAATGTAGATACAAAAATCTTTGCTAAAATACTTGCAGATAGGCTGAAAACTGGATTAAAACAGTGGATACACAGTGACCAGGTGGGATTTGTCCCGGGTAGGGAGGGGAGAGACAATTCACTGAAAACATTACTTCTCATGCAGGAAGCAATCAGGAGTAACACACCAGCAGCTCTGCTATCAATCGATGCCGAAAAGGCATTCGATAGAGTGGATTGGGGTTTTATGACTGAAACATCTAGGATTGGGAGAGAGGATGATGAGATGGATCCTCTCACTATATAGGCACCCCAAGGCGAGGATTAGAGTGAATGGGACCCTGTCTTGTCCCCTTGAATTGTTTAACGGGACAAGACAGGGTTGCCCTCTCTCCCCAATTTTGTTTATCTTATCCTTAGAGCCATTCTTAGCGGCTTTTCGTAGGAACGAAGACATTCAGGGAATTAAGGTTGGAACGAAGGAGTACAAAATAGCAGCATTTGCTGACGATTTGCTATGCTTCGTTACCCGTCCTAGAACGACAATTCCCATGGCGCTCAAGGAGCTGGAGCACTATGGGGGTTTGGCAAACTTTAAAATAAACATGAGTAAGTCAGAGCTCCTAAATATATCAATCCCTAAGCGAGAGCAGAGAGCACTCCAAGCCGGGCTCCCATTTGTATGGTGTGAGAGGGAACTGGTTTATCTAGGTATAAAAATATTATCCTCACCGGGGGACTTGTTCGCCGATAATTATGTACCCCTACTCAATAAAACTAAAGATCTATTAGGTAGGATGAGATATAAAGCCCTGTCATGGATAGGCAGGATAAATGCCATCAAAATGTTTGTGCTGCCCATGGTATTATACACCTTCCAAATGGTCCCAATAGAGATCCCCCCTATATTTTTTGCTAAACTGCAGTCTTTAATTTTAAGATTTATATGGGTTCGTAGGCACCCTAGGGTAGCATACGGCACTTTGTCGAAGGATAAAAAATTGGGAGGGTTAGGTGCACCGGATTTCAAAAAGTATTATCAGTCGGCTGTTATCTCCAGGATAATTGACTGGCTACACAGGAGAAATGTTGGGTGAATATTGAAGAAACACTGAGTGGGGTAGATATAGAAAAATTAATATGGATTCCACCACAATATAGGGATTTGGGAAATAGAGTTAATTTTTTGACTAAGAACACTTTTAGAATCTGGGATAGGGTAGGCAAGAGCTGCCATTGGGAATTCAATTCACCATTATTATCACTATTAAACACGGATTATTTTTTACCTGGGAAGGAGGAATACCTATATTTCACGAGATGGGCAAAAAAAGATGTAATACAACTACAAGATGTGATGAAAGGAAATAGATTGTACACTTACACTGAAATCACACAGGCCTGGGGGAACAAACCACTAGACAAGTGGAGGTACGCCCAGTTACAGCACTTTACACGTTCACTGCCACAACCACTAAGAGGAAAAGACCAGTTAAGGGATATTGAAAAACTATTAAATACCCCCACGTGTGTGAAAGGAAGTATTTCAAAATTATATAGCGTCCTAAGGGGGGAAGCTAGTAAAGGATTCCCCACTTTTCTGGAAAAGTGGGAAAAGGAAATAGGAGGCTTAGAAGGTGAAGCACATAGAAGTAAGATTCTAAAGATGGTTCATTTAACGGCAAGAGACTCCCGGACACATGAAATGGCCTACAAAGCGATAGCAAGATGGCATAGGACGCCCCGGAAGGTACATGAATATGATGCTGAGACCCCTCCAACTTGCTGGAGAGGATGTGGAAAAATTGGCACTCTTGCCCATCTATGGTGGCAGTGCTCTAAAATCCAGAAATATTGGGGAGAAGTCCTGAGCTAATTACAACAGATAACGGGGGAGCAGGTTAATAAAAATCCTTGGACGTGTCTGTTCCATGACACGGAAAGAGAGATCTCCCAATACACCAAGTCAGTAACCCCATTCCTCTTAAACACGGCTAAAGCACTGATCCCGTGTCACTGGAAAGGGGTAGAAGCCCCAAGGATGAAGGACTGGATAATAAGGGTAGAATGGGTTAGAGGAATAGAAGAAGCAAAACACTCGATGGAAGGCCGGCGAGATAAATACACTAAGACGTGGGCAAGATGGCATGAGTATAGGAACACAGAAAGGTACATGACATCTATAGATGCTTGAGGACCGTGGGGGGGAGAGGGAGGGGGAGGATGGGGAGTTTGTTTTTTTTTGTTTTGTTTTTTCGGGGGGGGGGGGGGGGGGGAAGGGGGGGAGAAAAATAAAAATAGATAAGTAAATATTGGTATTTTTAGTGGATAAAAGGGAAAAGGGAAAATCGATTAAAAGTTTTTGTATTAAAGAGATTACAATTTTCCTTAATCCACAATGATGCGAAAAAGAGAGGGGGCACAGCGTAAATGACGCAGCTGACTTAAAATCTCTCTAAAAGTTTGCTGAAAAAAAAAAGTTTGTGGAAAAAAAAAAAAAAAAAAAAAAAAAGATATTTTACTTACTGTAAAATTCTTCTCTTGGAACTGGTAGCAGGGGCTTTTACAGAAATTCCCAGCTGCTATAGCAGCCGTCAAGCCGACTTTTGGCTGTCTAATAGACCCTTCATATCTCCTTAACCACTTAAGGACCGGAAGGATTTACCCCCTTAATGACCAGGCCATTTCTTGCAATAAGGCACTGCGTCGCTTTAGCTGAAAATTGCGTGGTCATGCAATGCTGTACCCAAACAAAATTTATGCACTTAACACAAATAGTTTACTTTCTTTTGGTGGTATTTGGTCACCTCTGCTGTTGTTCATTTTTGCGCTATAAACAAAAAAAGAGCGACAATGTATATGGCATTGTATAATATTATTTATTTTATCGTTGAACTAGATGGACTTGTGTTTTTTTTCAACCTATGTAACAATTTTGAGGAAAAAAAAAAAATCCCTAAAAACACAAAAACTTCCTACTCAGTTTAGGCCGATATATATTCTACATATTTTTGGTAAAAAAAAAAAAAAAAAAGCAATAAGCATATATTGATTGGTTTGCGCAAAAGTTATAGCATCAAACAAAATAGGGAATAGATTTATGGCATTTTTATGGCAAAATTGGAATGTCCATGACAGAAACAGGCCTCAGACTACAGTTAACAAAAGTCTCCTCAACAGAATTACACCAGTCACCAAAACAAATCAGTTTGTAGTAGTGTGCATCCTGGGAATGTTTTGACGGGTTGGGGACTTTTAAGAAAGTCCAGACTGCCAAGTTTAAAGAACACAGATGCAGATTGCGCCATATCCAGACATGTACGCATGGTGTCAAGAATCAAAATGTTATCTTTAAGCTTGGGAAGTATGTCAGAAAACAGAACCTCCTCATGTATAAACTCATCCAAAAATGTTAGGTTACAATTCTCTAGATCCTCAGCTGCAAGTGCAGAAACATCTGCAGGCATGTCAAAGACAGACTCTGGAAGAGAAGGCATGGAACTACACCTGCGACCCCGATGGCCTGAGTCAGCCACTATGGCAGTGATTGTCGTTCATAAAACCTGACACTGCTGCAGAACATTTCTACCTGCATTATGCAGAGGAGGTAGCCACACCAGAGGGAGCTATGCAAGATTCTGAGGAGCATGCGGAGTCAAGCAGGGGACAACAGTTACCCTGGAGCGGTTAGTGAATCAAGAGCTGGAAAGGCCTGCATGACCCTTCCTTAATACTAATGATCCATAGTTACATAGTAGGTGCGGTTGAAAAAAGACACAAGTCCATCAAGTCTAACCTATGTGTGTGATTATATGTCAGTATTACCTTGTATATCCCTGTATGTTGTGGTCGTTCAGGTGCTTATCTAATAGTTTCTTGAAACTATCGATGTTCCCCGCTGAGACCACCGCCTGTGGAAGGGAATTCCACATCCTTGCCGCTCTTACAGTAAAGAACCCTCTACGTAGTTTAAGGTTAAACCTCTTTTCTTCTAATTTTAATGAGTGGCCACAAGTCTAGTTAAACTCCCTTCCACAAAAAAGTTTTATCCCTATTGTGGGGGCACCAGTACGGTATTTGTAAATTGAAATCATATCCCCTCTCAAGCGTCTCTTCTCCAGAGAGAATAAGTTCAGTGCTCGCAACCTTTCTTTATAACTAATGTCTTCCAGACCCTTTATTAGCTTTGTTGCCCTTCTTTGTACTCGCTCCATTTCCAGTACATCCTTCCTGAGGGCTGGTGCCCAGAACTGGACAGCATACTCTAGGTGCGGCTGGACCAGAGTCTTGTAGAGCGGGAGAATTATCGTTTTATCTCTGGAATTAATCCCCTTTTTAATGCATGCCAATATTCTGTTTGCTTTGTTAACAGCAGCTTGGCATTGCATGCCATTGCTGAACCTATCATCTACTAGGACCCCAGGTCCTTTTCCATCCTAGATTCCCCCAGAGGTTCCCCCCCCAGTGTATAGATTGCATTCATATTTTTGCCACCCTGATGCATTATTTTACATTTTTCTACATTGAACCTCATTTGCCATGTAGTTGCCCACCCCATTAATTTGTTCAGGTCTTTTTGCAAGGTTTCCACATCCTGCGGAGAAGTTATTGCCCTGCTTAGCTTAGTATCATCTGCAAATACAGAGATTGAATGGTTTACCCCATCCTCCAGGTCATTTATGAACTAATTAAAACAGGATTGGTCCCAGCACAGAACCCTGGGGACCCCACTACCCACTCCAGACCATTCCGAGTACTCCCCATTTATCACCACCCTCTGAACGCGCCCTTGTAGCCAGTTTTCAATCCATGTACTCACCCTATGGTCCATGCCAACGGACCTTATTTTGTACAGTAAACATTTATGGGGGACTGTGTCAAATGCTTTTGCAAAATCCAGATACACCACATCTACGGGCCTTCCTTTATCTAGATGGCAACTCACCTCCTCATAGAAGGTTAATAGATTGGTTTGGCAAGAATGATTCTTCATGAATCCATGCTGATTACTGCTAATGATATCGTTCTCGTTACTAAAATCTTGCATATAGTCCCTTATCATCCCCTCCAAGAGTTTACATACTATTGATGTTAGGCTAACTGGTCTGTAATTCCTAGGGATGTATTTTGGGCCCTTTTTAAATATTGGTTCTACATTAGCTTTTCTCCAATCAGCTGGTACCATTCCAGTCAGTAGACTGTCAGTAAAAGTTAGGAACAATGGTCTGGCAATTACTTGACTGAGTTCCCCAAGTACTCTCGGATGCAAGCCATCTGGTCCCGGTGATTAATTAATGTTAAGTTTCCCAAGTCTAATTTTAATTCTGTCCTCTGTTAACCATGGAGGTGCTTCCTGTGATGTGTCATGAGGATAAACACTGCAGTTTTGGTTACAGAAGGCCCCCGATTCCACTGTGAAGACTGAGAAGAATAAATTCTATACCTTCGCTATCTCCCCATCCTTTGTAACCAGATGTCCTTCCTAATTCTTTATGGGGCCAATATGGTTTGTCCGCCATTTTTTACTGTTTACATGGGATTTTGTTTGCTCTCCTCCGCTATGTGTCTTTCATGTTCTATTCTTAGCCGTCCTTATTGCACCCTTACATTTCTTGTTGCATTCTTTATGAAGTCTGAATGCTGATGATTATCCCTCAACCTTGTATTTTTTAAAGGCCTTCTCCTTTGCTTTTATATGCATTTTTACATTGGAGTTAAGCCATCCAGGACTTTTGTTTGCTCTTTTAAATTTTTTACCCAATGGGATGCATTGGCTAATGCCCTTATTTAATATGCTCTTAAAGCAAACCCATCTCTCCTCCATGTTCTTTGTTCCTAAGATTTTATCCCAATTTATGCCTTCTAGTTCGTAGTTTAGGGAAGTTGGCTCTTTTGAAATTCAGTGTCTATGTATTCCCCTTATGTTTCCCATTTGTGTGATTTATACTGAAGCCAATTGACCTGTGATCACTGTTACCTAAATTGCCCCGTATTTCCACATCCGTGATCAGGTCTGTATTGTTGGTAATCAGTAGATACAGTAACGCTTTATTTCTAGTTGATGCGTCTACCATCTGACCCATAAAATTGTCCTGCAAGACATTTAGAAACTGGCGAGCCTTAGATGAATGCGTGGTTCCCTCCACCCAGTCTATGTCTGGATAATTAAAATCCCCCATTATGATAACACTTCCCATCCTTGCTGCTAATTCAATTTGTGATAGGAGATCTGATCCAACATACTGCAAATACAGTTGTGCTTATAAGTTTAAATACCCTGGCAGAATGTATGATTTCTTGGCCATTTTTCAGAGAATATGAATGATAACACAAAAACGTTTCTTTCACTCGTGGTTAGTGTTTGGCTGAAGCCATTTATTATCAATCAACTGTGCTTACTCTTTTTAAATCCTTTACACTTTTTTTCACAACAGAAACTACCCAAATGACCCTGATCAAGTTTACATACCCTGGTGATTTTGGCCTGATAACATGCACACAAGTTGACACAAGGGGGTTTGAATGGCTATTAAAAAGTAACCATCCTCACCTGTGATCTGTTTGCTTGTAATTAGTGTGTGTGTATAAAAGGTCAGTGAGTTCCTGGACTCCTGACAGACCCTTGCATCTTTCATCCAGTGCTGCGCTGACGTTTCTAGATTCTGAGTCGGGGGAAAGCAAAAAAATTGTCAAAGGATCTGTGGGAAAAGGTAGTTGAACTGTATAAAACAGGAAAGGGATGTAAAAAGATATCCAAGGAATTGAGAATGCCAATCAGCAGTGTTCAAACGCTAATCAAGAATATGGAAAATGAGGGGTTCTGTTGAAACCAAACCACGGTCAGGTAGACCAACTAAAATTTCAGCCACAACTGCCAGGAAAATTTTTCGGGATGCAAGGCAAAACCCACAAATAACTTCAGGTGAAATACAGGACTCTCTGAAAACATGTGGTGTGGCTGTTTCAAGATGCACAATAAGGAGGCACTTGAAGAAAGATGGGCTGCATGGTAACCAGAAGAAAGCCATTACTATGCAAATGTATCCCGCTTACAATACGTCAAACAGCACAGAGACAAGCCTCAAACCTTCTGGCACAAAGTTATTTGGAGTGATGAGACCAAAATTGAGTTTTTTGGCCACAACCATAAACACTTCATTTGGAGAGGAGTCAACAAGGCCTATGATAAAAAGGTACACCAGGGAGGTGGATCGTTGATGTTTTGGGGATGTGTGAGCTACAAAAGGCACAGGAAATTTGGTCAAAATTGATGGGAAGATGAAAGCAGTATGTTATCAAAAAATACTGGAGGAACATTTGCATTTATCAGCCAGGAAGCTGCGCACGGGACGTACTTGGACATTCCAACATGACAATAATCTAAAAGGCCAAGTTGAACCAACATTGGCTACAGCAGAATAAAGTGAAGGTTCTGGAGTGGCCTTCTCAGTCTACTGACCTCAATATCATTGAGCCACTCCGGGGAGATCTCAAACGTGCAGTTCATTCAAGACAGCCCGAGAATTTGCAGGAACTGAGAGGCTTTTTGCCAAGAGGAATGGGCAGCTTTACTATCTGAGAAGATAAAGAGCCTCATCCACAAATACCACAAAAGACTTCAAGCTGTCATTGATGTTAAAAGGGGGCAATACACGGTAATAAGTACTGGGGTATGTAAACTTTTGATCAGGGTCATTTGGGTAGTTACTGTTGTGATTATGATTTAAAAAGAGTAAACACAGTTGATTGATAATAAATAGCTTCAGCCAAACACCAACCATGAGTGAAAGAAAAGTTTTCATGTTATCATTCATATTTTCTGAAAAATGCCCACGTAATCATAAATTCTGCCAGGGTATGTGAACTTATGAACACAACTTTATGTAAAAGTGTGAAATGTCCATTAAAATGGATGCTCACACATATGGCTGGCTGTGACAGTATCACTGTGAGGAGAAAAACTCTTTTATCCCTGCTGGAAGGAAGGAAGGAAGGAAAAAGAAAAGAAAATAAATGTACACGGCAACACAGCTGTAGGTGGCGCAGCACTTAGTGCATGCACCAAGTGCAGTATTGTACCACAAAACATTGGGTGCAGAGAGATTGCAGCGCCGTTTCCTCAGACTGCCTAAGACACATAAAAATGTGTCCCTATACCAATCTCCAGAGCTTTAGAAGCTACCTTTCTGACCATGTTCATGTTACACTGAATAACACAATTAGGGCTGCAGTGGTGGTGTGTAGAGTACCCTGCTGCAAACACACACCAACAATGTACTGGAGAGTGACTGAACCCAGTGAAAAATGTCACATTCTAGACAGTCTTCGCCCCTCAGGTGAACAAGATACCAGAGGAGTCTTAAATGACAGGATTACATCAGTGTATGTATCACAGGCCTGTACCTGTAAAGAACTCTGCTGTTAACACAGTACATGCAGTGTCTCAAGAGCACCCCAAGCAGAGTCCAGTGTCCAAATGTCACATTACAGGCAGTCCTGTATCTTCACCATGGTAAGGACCCCATGGCCTCCAAGATGCCTCAGAGGATCAGCTGATCTAGAAAGCTTCCAATAGAGCCCTGATAGCTCTGCAAGTAACAAAGAATCTTGATAGAATTGAAAAACTTTCATGGGGTTAATTTTCTATAAGGAAAAAAACACATACATTCTGCTAGGACACCAGCAAGAAACTGGAACATGAGTGTGTGTTGGGCGAGAAAGGTGTAATTATACCTGGCTGATTAACAGATTTTTTTGTGTGCCAGTGTCCCAAATCTCCTGTAGGCAGCAGCATAACCTAGTTATCTCAGTATTACTCCTGACCCTGCATTCCATAATAAAAGATTAGGAAACAGATTTTGTACTTATTTTTTAAACCACTTTTAAAAAAAAAAAAAAAAGTACCCCCTTGCTTCATTTATGTTCTGGTCGCCATTATGTTATATATTGACTATGATGACAGTTCCTTTTTTGTACTCGATTCCACTGCTTTATAATGTTTTTATTGTTACCTGAAATCTCAATAAAAAGATTTATACAGAAAATGGACTCATTCTCAATCTTTCCCTGGGAGAATGCGATCAAGAAACGTTTCCAGCACAAAACACAGGACTGCATATATGCAGCGCACAGGAAAAAAAGCCCACTTCCTGGATGACACATATATGTATTCTGTGGTCATAAACAGGTTAAGTTGTAGTTGTCATTCCCTGACACAAAAAATGTGTTTACATCTGCAGTGGATTGCTTTTCAGAGGGTGTTTAACAGATTGCTGGGAGGCATTATGTCACCTCCTCAATGCTTCTTTTAACTCTAAAAATCCTGCACCACAATCACGTGCAATGTATACAGTTACAGGGTGGTTGCAGCACAGCCCCATTAACTTTCCCGCAACCGGCAGGGGGTATAATTCTCGCTGCAAAACATTGCGGTATGTGTACTATCCCCTTCAGCCTCTGTGTTCAATTAAGGGGGACAGCAGGGCATGAATAAACTGTGGCTCAACCACCTGTTTTTACAGCTCCCAAATAGCAGCAATATGCGAGAGTTGGGGACCCCTCAGCAATACAAACTGGATGTGTGGGATTTCTATTGTCCTAGGTAATCCCCAGTAACAACATTATGAATAAAAGGGAATATGAAAGCACTTACCAAAACTTGCTTTGGACATGCATTCAGCTGTGGAATGTGGCTTGTAAGGCAGACCAAGGGACCCAGGGCACAGAGCACAGAGTCCAGAAGTACAGAGAGACTACCAGATACAGCAACCATGCCCTTAAAAATTAAAAAAGATAACTGAGGCTATGATGGAATAAAGTTTAATAAACAATATTTACATTCAAAGTCACAATCTGTTATCATAAATGAAATGCAGGCCCTTAGGGAAGCCAGCATAGACCTAGATGCAAATTTCAATTCAGCTAGTAAAGTCAAACATGGACCTGCTCCCTTCTATCAAACAGAAAAATATACACTGCAGGAAATTAGTTTTATAAGGATAAGTAGGAAATTTTGTGTTCACATAAAAATTTCTGTACAACATTAAATGTAAACATTTAAAATATGTAGTATATCAACAAGCAGAATAATCCAGAGACAAGAAAAGCATAATGGTAATAATGATAACAGTACACAAAGCGGTTCAAAGTTTAAAGTACATACACAGAATACATTTCTTTTACAAGCAATACCAACACTGTAGCAAGGAGGAGAGAATGAGAGAACTAGGTATAGCAATATTTGAGAGGCCAAACTACCCCCTTTATCAATCCATCAAACCTGTTCCTACAACGTAGTTCAGAAACTGAGGTACAACACAAAAAACAAAACAAAAGAGGAACAAGCAGTTCTGCCTCATTTTAACCACTTGAGTCCATTACGTCATTTTAAAAAAATGCCATTTTAAAAATGTGGCTGTTTGTCCCAGAGCCGTTTTAAAATGGAACCAGGAATCAGTGGTGCTAAAACCGCTGGCTATCGGTGACAGTTCAGAAGCTGAAAAAATGAGTGCTTGTTTTAGATCAATGTGTACTCATAGAATTTATTTGTAATATATCATACATATAAAAGCATATAATATACATATAGTATGTAATAGAATATACAGTGTACAGAAGAGCTGCACGATTCTGGTTAAAATGAGAATCACAATTTTTTTGCTTAGAATAAAGTTGACGATTCTTGCAGCCTAACATCATCTTTCACATTATACAAAAAATTGGACTAACTTTACGATTTTGTTTTTTTAAGTAAGTGTATTTTTTCCCAAAAAATTGCATTTGAAAGACCGCTGAGCAAATACAGTGTGACATAAAATATTGCAGCAGCTGCCATTTTATTCTCTAGGGTCTCTGCTAAAATAATATATATATATATATATATATATATATATATATATATATATATATAATGTTTGCGGGTTCCAAGTAACTTTTTTGCAGAAAATGCTGATTTCAACTTGTAAGCAACAAGTGAAAAAGGCTTAGACTTTAAGTTGTTAAACTGGCCTCACTTACAGACTGAAGTTTTTTAAATCTAAAACCTTTGATCTAAAACAGGGGTCTCCAAACTTTCTAAACGAGGGGCCAGTTTACTGTCCTTCAGACTTTAGGGGGCCGAACTGTGGCCAGTGGGAGTAGAAAATGTCCCAATGTCAGTGGGAGCAAACAATGGCACATCTTTAGAGGGAGGAATAACTCCCCACTATTGGTGTCAGTGGGAGGAATGGTGCCCCTATTGGTGGTGTTAGTGGGAGGAATAGTGCTCCATCATTGGTGTCAGTGGCAGGAATTGTGCCCCTATTGGTAGTGTTAATGGGAGGAATAGTGTCCCATCATTCATGTTGGTAGGAGGAATAGTGCTCCATCATTGGTGTCAGTGGGAGGAATAGTGTGCCACTGTTGGACTAAAAAAAAAACATTACAGAGTCGGTAAGTATAACATGTTTCCTTTAAAAAAAAAAAAAAAAAATCACTTTAAAGTCTCTGTGCAAGGAAGATCAGCATCTGAACCCAGAGAAGGTGGAGGCTGATAGATTGGAGGTAATAGAAGGCATTACATTTAAAGTAAACTTTTACCAATATTCTGCATTATATTTAAAATGATCATATCCATGAAAAAAAAAAAAAGTCTCAGCTTTTAGTACTACTTTAATATAAAAGATGTACATCTCCCTTCCAACCCTTCATATTTATTTTTTATATTTATATTTCAGCTTTATGTCTGACTCCTAGTTATAATACCCATATGAAAAAAATTATAAATAATACAGCGCTGTCTGAAAGAAGTTCCCAGACGAGACAAGAGTGTATTCAACCGTCTGTTTCAAAAGATGTAAATAATATGATCATGCAGCAGTTAAAAATGTGAGCTACCCACAATAAGCAAAATGTTATAACTAAGAAACTGCGCTAAGGGGGCGTGGCCTGGAGAGCAATGGAGTAGGTCACAGATTGTGTGAGCTCCACTGCCCAATACTCCTGATTGACCATCCTGCTCATCGGACACCATCCACTGCACTTGGGGATCTGTCCTGCTCTCCCCGCTGCCTCTGGAGCCTGTCAGCTCGTTAGAACGCCGCCCGGGACCGCTACGGTGAAGATGTCTGGCTCAGCACTGGCCCTAGGAAAGGCCCCGGCTTCGGCCTAGTCTCCGGAGCAGCGGCCATCTTGCTCTACCCGGCGGAGGCCCAGGCAAGATTTTCGGGCCTCCCTGCTTGTACAGAGCTTGCTCCTTTTCTAGATTCACCTCCAGACTACCTGAGGCTGCTATTGCTGTGTATCTGTGCCCTGTATCTCTCTGGGGGCAGGCTGCAGCTCCGGGCCTACCTCCTGGAACGGCGGCCATCTTGCTCCACTCGACGACAGCCCTGGCGAGTTCTCCTAGCCTCCCTGACTGTGTTGCAATCCACCCCCTCCTGGAAGGGCCCCTGGACTGCCTGCAATCTCTGCCATGGTTCATAGGCTCTTCTCCCTCCTCCTGGCGGCCAGAGTACACCCGCAGAGGCAGTGGACATCTCCATGAGACACTACTCATCCCGGGCATCGAGGACGGGGTAAGAAGTATACTATCCCCCCGTGCCGGAGGAATCCATCCCAGTCCGCAGGGATCGCGTGGGGTCTGGAAGGCGCCCATCCACGATCATGGCGTCCCAGCGGAGAGCCAGGAGCAGCCCTCGCCGCCTGTAACCAGTCTTACAGAGGTCCTGGCTGCCATCACAAATTGTCATGCCTCTGTCACCTCCCTAACTACTAAAGTAAATGCTGTGCAGCTCTATGTGGGGTTAATCAGGCAGGACATGGACAAAATGCGTTCCAGAATCCATACAGCAGAACAGCGCATAAGTCATGTAGAAGACACAAAGGAGGGCCATACCACTGACCTGCGAATGCTGCACACTAAAATTAAAGCCCTTGAATACAAAGTGGAAGATGCCGAAAATCACAATCGGAGAAACAACCTCCGCATTGTCGGCATGGCTTTTGATTTTCCCAGACTACTCAGTGGAAACGCAAAAAATAAGGCGCTCTTTTGACCAAGTAAAAGCTGCTTTGCGAGTAAAGGGCATTAAGTATAGTATCCTGTTCCCGGCAAGACTGCGGGTTCAAGATGGTGAAACCACAAGGTTTTTTTACTTCTCCCAGAGATGCATCTGCCTGGCTAAAATCCCTCCCCCCGCACAGCTAATGGCTGATGGTCTCCCCACATTTAACAACCTCTTACCTCAGTATTACAGCCCCCCTCTTCTGTTTATAAATTACCCGACGGGAGGACCTTGGGGCGGATGTCTGGGGGAGATCATCCTCCAGGTTGAGGTTGCCTTCTACTTCTGTTGCACCTGTTGTGCCTGACCTACTTGTTTGCAACGTTTGAAGAAAGTGCCCCTGGACAGACCAGGTGATTTTGTGCAAACCCTGCAGCAGGAAACAGCATTTCGGCATAAGAAATGAAATCTGGAGTATTCCGGGTTTCTGTTCACCATTAAGTACTCCGGATTTAATTTTTTATGCCGAAATGCTGTTTCCTGCTGCAGGGTTTGCCTTATATGTTTGGGGGGGTTCCCCCCCTTCTTTCCCCCCCTTTTTTTTTTTCCCTGCACAGTCTCATTCCTCCTGCTGTAAAGTGCCCAAACTGGAAAGACTTTCTTTACACTAACTTCTGACTCACTGGCGGACTCTAGTGTCAGGTAAAAGGTACTGTAGCCCTGTACTTCTGTGAAATATTAATGCCGAAGGTTTATCCTTAGCCCTGATTAAAAGGACTGTTATTCAAGGGGATGGGATTGTTTTTCTCTTGGGGTCTAATCGTATGCTATTCCCCCCTGCTCATGTTTAAATGCGTAAAGGGTATGAGTTTTGTTATCTCTTGGTGCGCATTTGATGGATGGAGATGAAACCTAATAACTGTGTTGATCCTCTCCTACACTGGCAGTGGAGCCTCTCCAGATCTGCGGGGTCGCTCCCCCATCAGTGTATATATATATATATATATATATATATATATATATATATATATATATATACACGCTCCCTAGCATTGGGTGTATAATGTTTGGGGTTCTAAGCATTCCTAGGTTGGGGATTGGGATTCGGGGAGGGGGAGGGTTAGGGAAAGGTGTTTTTTGTCACCTCAGGTGTTTTGTGATGTCTATACTTAAGGTAATGTGGTACAGTGTCAGATGTGCTACAGTGTTCCTCATACATGGGGCCAGGATGCTGCCCCGCGAGCCTTCTACCCCTACACTGATTTCTCCCGTATACCTCAAATGGCTCCAATTACAGTAATTTCTTGGAATGTTAGGGGCCTAAACTCAGCGGTTAAACGATCCCTGGTGTTCTGCTTTCTACAGAAACATAATCCTGACATTTGCATTCTACAAGAGACCCACCTTCAGGGCCATAAGACAATCTCCTTGAAAAGACCATGGGTGGGGGTAACTATCACACCACTTATTCTACATATGATCGTGGGGTCAGCATCCTGGTTTGGAAATCCCTACCCTTTAGACCCATTGTTATAAAGACTGATAAGGAGGGCAGGTATATCATAGTACACGCAAACATTTATGATAGGGATATTGTACTGGTTGGGTTGTATCTTCCCCTGCCGGCATCGGTCCAAATCCTTCATGACATTATGCAGGAGGTAGTCCAGTTGGACACCGGCTTGGTACTTCTGATGGGGGGTTTTAATATGGTCCCATGCGCTGATAGGGATAGGATGTGTGCATCGACCTGTGACTCTCCTCACCTCTGGCAGTGGGTGGACACTTTCGCCCTTACGGATGTGTGGAGACACACACACCCGAAAGAAAGAGAATATACCTGCCACTCCTCCACCTATAAAACACTATCTAGAATTGACCTGGCGTTTGGATCTAGATTGGCCCTACAATGTGTTCAGGATGTCTCTATGCTTCCCAGAGGGATCTCTGACCACGCTCCCTTGTGTCTTTCTTTAACACTAACTGTTGCCTCTGGGTCCCGCCTATGGCGACTTTCTAGCTACTGGGCAACAAAGGAGAAGCTCCAGGAGCCCATTACAGCATCCATATGCAACTACTGGACTGAGAATACTGACTCAGCCCCTCCTCCAGTACTTTGGGATTCTTTTAAGGCCTGGATTAGAGAATTTATATCCAAGATATCACGCACTAAACGAGAAAGAGCCCAGGCCCTGGAGGAGCTGGAGGGTAGGTCCATCACACTAGAGGCTGACTATATTTCCAACCAGACTGAGGCTCAATATCAAGCCTGGCAACAGGTGCTACGTGATCTGTCTGACGCTAGACTTAAGGATACAAATAGGGCCCTCCTTTATTCGGCCCAATGGGTGTTTGAGTTCGGGGGGAAGAATGGGAAGCTCCTGGCTTGGTTAGCAAGGGGCAACATCCCCTCCACTCCTATTGGGTCCATTAAAGACTGCCGGGACCAGCTTCTCACCCCCCCCAACATCAATACTAGATTTAAAGATTTTTTTGAAGAACTATATACATCTAGGGCTGACTATTTAGACTCTGTGTCCTTTCCCGCCCTGTCTGAGGGAGACAGGAAGAGGTTGGAGGAGAATGTTACACTGGAAGAGGTCCAAATGGCCATGGGAGGTCTGAAGAGTGGGAAGGCTCCGGGGGCGGACGGGTTGCCCTCTGAGTTCTATTCTACCTTCACAGAACTCCTAGCTCCCAAACTACAGACATTATTCTCCAACGTTGAATCTCTTGAGGCCTTACCAGACTCAATGAACGAGGCTGTCATAGTTCTTGTCCCTAAGCCGGGTAAGGATCCTCTAGAATGCTCGTCCTATAGGCCTATTTCGCTTTTAAACGTTGATGCAAAGATTTTAGCAAAAATCCTTGCTAATAGGCTCTCTCAGGTGATAGAGGATCTGGTAAATATTGATCAGACAGGGTTCATGCCTGGGAAGGGGACTGACATCAATATTAGAAGGCTCTTTCTTAACACATCCATAACACATGACAATCAAGGCACTATGGTAATTGCCTCCTTAGACGCTGAAAAGGCATTCGACTCTGTCGAATGGACCCATCTGTGGGAGGTCTTGCGTCGATTTGGCTTCGGCCCTAAATTTATACATGGTATCCAGCTCCTATATCGGGCACCGAGGGCACGGGTTCGCACGAATAACTGGCTGTCAGAGCCATTCGCCCTTTTCCGTGGCACGAGGCAGGGCTGCCCGCTCTCCCCTGGCCTCTTTGCCCTGGAGCTCCTGGCCATTTTGGTCAGGAATGCTCCAGATGTGCTGGGCTTGCGGCTGGGTAAGCTGGAAGAGTGGCTGTCCCTGTACGCGGACGACGCATTATTATACCTTAACGACACGGGTCCCTTGCTCTTAGCTGCCCTACGTATTTTTGACACGTTTGGAGGATACTCGGGTATAAGGATTAACTGGGCCAAAGTCAATACTTTTCCACCCTAGATGAGGGAGCCATTCGTGGGGCAGCCTCCACTCCTCTACGCTGGGTTGAGGAATTTCGTTATTTGGGGGTCCAGGTGACGAAACATCACTCAGATTTCTTGGGAAAAAATCTGATGCCTGTCTTGTTGACCCTTAGATCCAAGTGTTTAACATGGTCAAATTTGCCACTAAATTTGATAGGCCGCATTAACCTAGTAAAAATGATCATATTACCCAAATGTAATCATTTATTCAGAAACTGCCCGATATAGATCCCAGTCAGCTTTTTCAAAGAGATAAACAAATGCATAGGTTCCTTTATATGGAATGGGGCGATACCGCAGTTGGCCAGATCCATGCTCTGGCTACCTGCCCACTTGGAACTGGACGTCAGTTCTGACGAAACGGCGTAGGGAGAGCGGCGTGCTGACGCCACCAAACACAGCGCACAGTCCCGGTAGCAATAGGGCGTTTGTTTGAGAGAGCTGGCCGGCTCGAACATTTTTGACAGATGCTATCCTTGTTCGTGTTTTATGTAAGTGCATTACTTTTATACTATTAAAGTTATCTGCAGTTTTACACTATGGGAGTATTTTCTCTTTTCCTATATGGTTGATGGCTGTCTGTGAGCTATTTGGAAAATATTGGAGAGAAGGAGAGACACCATATCGGTTTATCTAGAGACTGTGGCTGGGTCATAAGCTAAAAGGCGGAATTGATCTCCTGATAAGAGATCTGGGCAGCTGGTAAGAGGCTGTGTTTTTCTAGGTGAAGGACTGTCCTATCCACATTACTATTTTCTCCGGTGTCTTTAACCACTTCCCTACCCAGCCATAGACATATGACGTCCTGGGATGGGATCTCCCATCCTGGGTGGATGTCATATGACGTCCTGGGATTCCTGGCCGTCTAGGGGGCGCGCGCCCGCCGCATTGCTCCGGACCCGGTGCGTGTGCCCGGCGGCCGCGATGTCCGCCGGGCACACGCGATTGCCCGTTAACCGAGCCGGACCGTGGATCTGTGTGTGTAAACACACAGATCCACAGCCTGTCAGGTGAGAGGAGAGCGATCTGTGTTCCCAGAACGGAGGAACACTGATCGGTCTCCTCCCCTTGTACGTCCCCTCCCCCTACAGTGAGAGGCATTCCCTAGGAAACATATTAACCCCTCCCCGCCCCCCTAGTGGTTAACCCCTTCACTGCCTGTCACATTTACACAGTAATCAATGCCATTTTATAGCATTGATCGCTGTATACTGTAAATGTGAATGGTCCCAAAAATGTGTCAAAAGTGTCCGATGTGTCCGCCATAATGTCGCAGTCACGAAAAAAAAATCGCAATCGCCGCTAAAAAAATAAATACATTTTTTTTTTTTTTAAATGCCATAAATCTATCCCGTATTTTGTAGACGCTATAACTTTTGCGCAAACCAATCAATATACGCTTATTGCGATTTTTTTTTTACCAAAAATATGTAGAAGAATACGTATCGGCTGAAACTGAGGAAAAAATGTGTTTTTTAAAAAAAAAATTGGGATATTTATTATAGCAACATTTTCAAAATTGTCGCTCTTCTTTTGTTTATAGCGCAAAAAATAAAAAACGCAGAGGCGATCAAATACCACCAAAAGAAAGCTCTATTTGTGGGGAAAAAAAAGGACGTCAATTTTTTTTTTTTTTGAGTACAACGTTGCACGACCGCGCAATTGTCGTTTAAAGTGCGACAGCGCTGAAAACTAAAAATTGGCCAGGGAAGGAAGGGGGTGAAAATGCCCTGTATTGAACCGGTTAATTTGTGATGTCACCTTTGTATATGAAGGAGAGACTTTCTCATATTGTGACCTTTCACTGACCAACAGCATTATCAGCTCATTACTCTTCATTAATATGGACTTTAAAGTTTTGTTTTTTTATGATGTGATTATTTACAACAATGCTGTGAGAGAACATTGAGGAGTACAGTGATGCTTTTATTTATTGCAAATCTTCACTCAAGTCATGTAACACCCATTGGATATTCATACATTTTGATTGGATCTCATTTAGCGCAGTTTCTTAGTTATAACATAATACCCATATATCCTACTTCTGGGTGTATTTATCATTTTATACAGTTGTGCTCATAAGCTCATACATACCCTGGCAGAATTTATGATTTCTTGGCCATTTTTCAGAGAATATGAATGATAACACAAACTTTTCTTTCACTCATGGTTAGTGTTTGGCTGAAGCTATTTATTATCAATCAACTGTGTCTACTCTTTTTAAATCATAATGGCAACAGAAACTACCCAAATTACCCTGATCAAAAGTTTAAATACCCCAGTTAATACCGTGTATTGCCCCCTTTAACATCAATGATAGCTTGAAGTCTTTTGTGGTATTTGTGGAGTAGGCTCTTTATCTTCTCAGATCGTAAAGCTGCCCATTCCTCTTGGCAAAAAGCCTCCAGTTCCTGTAAATTCTTGGGCTGTCATGCATGAACTGCACGTTTGAGATCTCCCCAGAGTGGCTCGATGATATTGAGGTCAGGAGACTGAGATGGCCACCCCAGAACCTTCACTTTATTCTGCTGTAGCCAATGATAGGTAGACTTGGCCTTGTGTTTTGGATCATTGTCATGTTGGAATGTCCAAGTATGCCCCATGCGCAGCTTCTTGGCTGATGAATGCAAAATGTTCCTCCAGCATTTTTTGATAACATACTGCGATTATCTTGCCAACAATTTTGACCAAAATTTCCTGTGCCTTTGTAGCTCACACATCCCCAAAACATCAGCGATCCACCTCCGTTACCTTTCATCATAGGCCTTGTTGACTCCTCTCTAAATGTAGCATTTATGGTTGTGACCAAAAAGCTCACTTTTGGTCTCATCACTCCAAATAACTTTGTGCCAGAAGGTTTGAGGCTTGTCTCTGGGCAGTTTGGCGTATTGTAAGCAGGATACTTTGTGGCATTTGAGTAGTAATGGCTTTCTTCTGGCGACCATGCAGCCCATCTTCTTCAAGAGCCTCCTTATTGTGCATCTTGAAACAGCCACACCACATGTTTTCAGAGAGTCCTGTATTTTACCTGAAGTTATTTGTGGGTTTTTCTTTGCATCCCGAAAAATTTTCCTGGCAGTTGTGGCTGAAATTTTAGTTGGTCTACCTGACCGTGGTTTGGTTTCAACTGAACCCCTCATTTTCCACTTCTTGATTAGTTTGAACACTGCTGATTGGCATACTCAATTCCTTGGATATCTTTTTATATCCCTTTCCTGTTTTATACAGTTCAACTACCTTTTCCCGCAGATCATTTGACAATTCTTTTGCCTTCCCCATGACTCAGAATCCAGAAACGTCAGTGCAGCACTGGATGAAAGATGCAAGGGTCTGTCAGGAGTCCAGAAACTCATTGGACTTTTATACACACACACTAATTACAAACAAACAGATCACAGGTGAGGATGGTTACCTTTAATAGCCATTCAAATCCCTTTGTGTCAACTTGTGTGCAAGTTATCAGGCCAAAATCACCAGGGTATGTAAAATTATGAGCATAACTGTATATGATATAAGTAATATATACATTATTGTTTTCACTGACTTTCGCCAGAGTGGTGTGTGAGACGGTGGAATGTTCTCAGCACAAAAGGGGACACATCGGTTCAGCGTTTTTACGATTTCTGGCTTGTATAGAATGGTGCACTGTAGCACCCATTAAATGTAAGTACCCTACCATAGGGAAGATTGTTATTTTTTTAGTGCCAGAATGTAAACTGAGCTGAGCTTGCAAAGATCAGTGTACATTCCAAAGAAAACTGCAGGCATGTAGTTTTTTTATTGAAGGGGAGACATTGTAGGTCTCTTCTGAAATAAAGAGCATTCATGCTCAAAGTCTCTTTGAAAGCTAGACTTTAGTTTGGCTTTAATGAATGACTTATTTTCATCCTGACATTCATTTATTGCACCTAGCTGTCCTAGCAGCCAAATTCCTCAGATTCTGAGCCTTTCACCTCTCTAAGCTTACTGCAGCATTGCTCATACTCATTAGAACATATGAAGGAAGTTGCACAGCTCAGAATCTTGCATCTAAAAGTAGTAGATTTTCCTGGAAAATTGACTGGTAGAGTTGCATAATATTCAACTCTGCCAGTTGGGGGGGAGAGCCTGGGCGGCTCCGTGGGTGAGAGCGCAGACTGCTCGGTCGCTGAGCGGGCGGGTGAGAGAGCGGGCAAGCAGCTGGGCTGCTCGGTGTGAGCGGGCTGCTGGCCAATCAGGGAGCCGGCAGGCACGGGAGCAGAGAGATGACATCTCTCACCGCCATCCCTGCAGTTCCGCCCTCACTGTGCAGACAGCCGCAGGCAGCAGAGATAATACATCATCTCCCTGCTGCCTGACTGGTAATCTGCTGCCTGACTGGGACACAGCAAGAGACCACCTTAGCAGGAAAGTAACACAGCAAGTGACAATTGTAGCAGGCAAGTGACAATCCGCATCTGGTTACAGGTGACGTGGCAAGTGACAATTTGCAACGTGTGGCAGGTGATGTGGCAAGTGACAATGTGCATCTGGTGACAGGCGACGTGGCAAGTGACAATCCGCAACGTGTGGCAAGTGACAATCCGCATCTGGTGGCAGATGATGTGGCAAGTGACAATCCGCATCTGGTGGCAGGCGACGCGCTCAGGGCTCCCACTGATTCTGCATTATGGTGAGTTGAACTATTTCATTTTATATATGAAATAATGCGCTTCAATCATCCTGACACCATAGCAACCATGGTGCCATGATGATTGAAGCGCCAACACCAGCCTTTTCCCCGATAAATTGCCCCCCCCCCAAAAAAAGTATTTTCTGGCAGTGCCCCTCCCGAGACTAGACTCTGGATCCGCCCCGCTTCCGGTGTGCCTGTCAATCAATCCCAACGGAAATTAGCTCGTTGCTCGTGGATGATACAATGTGTTCCATCATGCTCAGTGTTTTAGGTTAGTTTTTATCAATACATTTTTTACCTAAGTACTACACCATTTGGGCATTCCCCTACTTTCCTCCATATCCCCCTCTGGGCGAGTGTGAGAGTAATCCTATACCACCATAGGGGCGCCATCACCCAGCATACAGTACCGATTCTTGGGATAATGAGAGGAGAACCCCTAAAGGAAACTGGGATTATCCATATCCAAAAGCCATCAGCCATCCATACAAGACCCACAGAGGATATCGGAATCATCGTTTTTCCCATGCGGTTACCTTACAGCAGTAAGGTGAGAGGCCATCCTACACAGAGGTGTCACTGCATGGAATGAAGAGACACCTGCTATATATTTCCTAGTTCGCACTGTGAAAGACTTTAACACTTTTATTTCACTTTTTACACCATAACCCTTGGATTATTCCAGAGACTTATTCAAACCTTTACATCTTCACCTTATTATCCAGTGTTATGTTTATGAATGCATCACACGTGGTATTTTTTGCATATGAGCACTGATTGATTACCCACTTTTTTTTTTCATAAATGAAATTCATTTGTTATGGAAATTGTATTATCTACCACATTCACTGTGAGGAATTTGTAATTTGAAGGATTTTACATTACCTTTTGCACGCCTGGTTTATACTGCCATCTTGTGCATGTTTTTAGTATTACTTTCAGCATTTGATATTGGAAAATACCTTGTGATCCAGAAGGTACTTTGGAGTTACAGTGGAAGAAAAGCCCATCTATAACTATCCTTAAAAATGTTCCCTCGCCTCTCAAAATGAGATAGTCTGGTTAAAAAAAACAGACACAAGTCCATCTAGTTCAACCAATAAAAGGGAAAAAAAAATTAAATATACAATCCTATACCCACAGTTGAGCCAGAGGAAGGTAAAAAAAAAAAAAAAAAAAAAAAAAAAACAATAAACCATGATCCAATTTGCTCCAGAAGGGGAAAAAATTACTTCCTAATCCCCCAAGATGCAATTGAATATTCCCTGGATCAACTTTACCTATAAATATTAGTATCCAGCTATATTATGTGTATCAAGAAAGAATCCAGGACTTTCTTAAAACAATCTACCAAGCTGGCCAGAACCACCTCTCGAAGGAGTCTATTCCACATTTTCACTGCTCTTACTGTGAAGAAGCCTTTCCGTTCTTGGAGATGAAATTTCCCCTCCTACCCATTCTGTCTAACCTGTTAAGAAAAAGATTTGCGTACTTACCTATTTTTTATTTTCTCTGGTCATGTGATCCCGCAGCGCCAGCTCTCCCATGTCAGTGAGCAGCTGCTGCAGGGGAAAGGAGAAAACACAGAGCTCCCTTACACAGAACTCACATGACCAGACACGAGTGGGTTGAAATTAGGCAAGTACACACATGTTTTTTGGAGGGAGGGAACATTTTTAAGAATAGTTATAATAGTGGTTGCCTTCAGAATACATACTTGAGTTTCTGTATATATTTTCTGAAATCAGAGTGTAGTGTCACTTTAATGAGTTTCTCCCACATATGTTCAAATAAAATCTTTTAGCTATTATTGACAAAATAGCTGACATTGGACAAAGGATGCATAATTCTGCAAAAATGCTGCAGAATTCTCCTTTATTAGAACCCTAACAGGTTTCCTGTAGGGTTCAGTAAAGCCCAGTTACAGTTTATTCAGCATAGAATAACAGGTGGTTATTGTGTTAGTGAGGAAAACAACATCTGCACTGTAAGGGCCCCTAAAAAGCAAGGATGTACATGGCTTGATGGTAGCTTTTAAACCACTTCGCTACCCGGCCATAGACAAATGACGTCCACAGATGGGAACTCCCATCCTGGGTGGACGTCATATGACGGCCTGGGCTTCCCGGCCGCCTAGGGGGCGCACGCGCCCGCCACGTTGCTCGGGACCCAGTGCATGTGCCCGGCGGCCGCGATGTCTGCCGGGCACCCGCGATTGCCCGTTAACCGGACCGTGGATCTGTGTGTGTAAACACACAGATCCACGTCCTGTCAGTTGAGAGGAGACCGATCTGTGTTCCCAGTACAGAGGAACACTGATTGGTCTCCTCCCCTTGTACGTCCCCGCACCCTACAGTTATAATCACTCCCCCAGGAAACATTTAACCCCTCATGTCCCCCTAGTGGTTAACCCCTTCACTGCCTGTCACATTTATACAGTAATCAATGCAATTCTATAGCATTGATCGCTGTATAAATGTGAATGGTCCCAAAAATGTGTCAAAAGTGTCCAATGTGTCCGCCATAATGTCGCAGTCACGAAAAAAAAAAAATCGCGATCGCCGCTATTACTAGTAAAAAAAATAAATAATTTTTTTTTTTTAACGTATACGTATTGGCCGAAACTGGGGAAAAATTGTCGTTTAAGGTGCGACAGCTCTGAAAACTAAAAATTGGTCTGGGAAGGAAGGGGGTGAAAATGCCCTGTATTGAACCGGTTAAAATGATTCAATATCAAATTATCCTTCAAGATCAGTTACACATATGCCACTCATAAAAAATTTCTTAAAATCCACGGTTGGACTTACCTGTAACTATTTCCAGGAGTCTTCCAGATTAGCATATAGGCAATTTCTCTGACAGGAAGAGGAAACACATCACCAAAAAATACTTAAAAAATGAAAACTTTCTAACAAACTGATCAGTTATAAAAGAGAACCTAAAGACTTAATCTAAAGAAAAAAACACATACAATAAATGATCATAACACAAAGGTGGGAAACCTGCTGTCCTGGAAGTACATAGTGTTACTGGTAAATCTAACGCTGGATTTCCCAAATTGTCTTCCAGGACAGCACAAACGAGGATAACAGAGAACTAGATTACGGAGGGGAAAAATGGAGAGCTCTCCTCCCACAGTGCTGACCATGAAAATTACAGATTCCCCAGGTATATGAATCTCTCAGTAGAGAGACAAACTAGAGAAAAACAAATACAGACAACCTAAACTGCAGAAAAAATTTAGTACATGGTCCACACAGCACACATTGGCTCCTGACTAACCAAGTGCGAAGTTACACACATATTTTATATATATATTAGAGCTGCACGATTCTGGCTAAAATGAGAATCACAATTTTTTTGCTTAGAGGATAGATCACGATTCTCTTGGCGTAACATCATCTTTCACATTAAAACCAAAAAATTGTGCTAACTTTACTGTTTCGTTTTTTTTTTATTTATTGAAGTGTATTTTTTCCCAAAAAATTGCATTTGAAAGACCGCTGGGCAAATACAACGTGACATAAAATATTGCAGCAATTGCCATTTTATTCCCTAGGGTCTCTGCTTAAAAAAAAAAAAAAAAAAAAAAAAAAAAAAATTATATTATATTATATTTATTTATATATATATATATATATATATATATATATATATATATATATATATATATATATATATATATATATATATATATATATATATATATATATATATATATATATATATATATATATATATATTCTCTAATGTTTGGGGGTTCCAAGTAATTTTTTTTAGCAAAAAATATTGATTTTAACTTAAGAAAGAAGTGTCAGAAAAAGATTTAGACTTTAAAGTGGAGTTCCACCCAAAAGTGGAACTTACACTCATCAGATTCCTCCCCCCCTCCGGTGACACAGTTGGCACCTTTCAGGGGGGAGGGGGGTACAGATGTATATTACAGGTATCTGTACCCATTTCCGGCATAGATAGCCGCAGAATCTGCGGTTATTTACGCCACTTCCTGCTCCCTCCCCGCTGCCTGCTGGGAAACACACGGGTCCCAGAGGCAGCAGGGACCATCCGTATTGCGCTGCGCGACTCGCGCATGCGCAGTAGGGAACCGGGAAGTGAAGCCGCACGGCTTCACTTCCTGATTCCCTTACCGAAGATGGAGGCGGCAGCACCCGAGGACGGAGAGACGCTTCGGCCTCGGGTGCCGACATCGCGGGCGCCCTGGACAGGTAAGTGTCCATGTTTTAAAAGTCAGCAGCTGCAGTATTTGTAGCTGCTGACTTTTAAAAAAAACTTTTTCGGCGGCGCTCCGCTTTAAGTGGTTAAACTTCCTGCATTTACAAGTTGTTTAAATCTTGGCAGATTGCCCAGGTTATTTGTTTACACAGAGAAGCTTATCCCTTTGATCTAAGAAGGAAGTTAGATACAATGTTTCAAGTTCTAAACTTGGCAGACTGCCTGGATGTTTTCTTTTGACAGCTGAGTGAACAGATAATCTCTCCACTTGTTTATATGAAAGAATCGGCAAACTCAGCAGGAGAGATCGTCAGGGGAGGTGAATCGAGATCACGATTTTTTAACGATTAATTGTGCAGCTCTTATATATATACACACACACATACATATACACACACACACACACACACACACACACACACACACACACACACGACCAAGCCGTTGTGAGGCCTTAGCCAGGGGACACACCAGCCCTTATGGCTTAATTAAATCACTTCCCGCCCACCATATATCAAAATGACAGCCGGGAAATGGTTGTGTTTTCCTGAATGGACATCGTATGACATTCAGCGAGATAAGCCTGACACACCGCATCTCCGATCTAGGCAAAGAGCCTATGATGTCGGCTCTTTACCATGTGATCAGCTGATCACACTGTAAACAGGAAGAGATGTTTTTCGGCTTTTCCTCCACTCGCACTGACAGACGCAAGTAGATCCATTGAGGATGCCCATTGGAGACCACAGGGATGCCCACTGGAGACCACCAGGGATGCCAATCAGTGCCCATTAGGATAGCACCCTGTGCCTATCAGTGTTTGCCTGTCAGTGCCTCCTGATCAGTGCCACCTATGAGTGCCCACCAGTGCTGCATATCAGTGCCACCTCATCAGTGCCAATCAGTACCGCCTCATCAGTCCCCGTCAGTGCAGCCTCATCAGTGCCAGTCAGTGGAGAAAACGTACTTATTTATAGGGCTGGGGAAAAAAAAACGATTTAAATTGAATTGAAAGGTCAAATCGATTAAAATTTTCAGCAAATCGATTTTTTAATTTTTTTTTTTTTCACCAGGACCGGCGCGGTGTCAGCTTTAAAAAAAAAACTTGATTCACGATTCGAATTGAGTTTCACCTAAAAACTCCTGCCCGCAGCTCCTCAGGATCGGCGCGGCTCGATTTGAATCGTGAATCAAGTTTGTTTTTGTTTTTCTTTTAAATCGCAGATTTTTTTTTTGGGAGAAAATTGCCCAGCTCCACTTATTTACAAAATTTTGTTAACAGAAATGAAGAATAACTTTTTTTTTTTGGTGTTTTTTTATTTGGAGCACAAAAAATAAAACCCCCAGTGGTGATCAAATACCACCAAAAGAAAGCTCTATTTGTGGGAAGAAAACTATTAAAAGTTTGTTTGGGTAGTGTTGCATGACTGTGCAATTCAAAATGAGACAGCGCTGAAAGCTCAAAATTGGACTGGGCAGGAAGGGGGTGAAAGTGCCTGGTATTGAAGTGGTTAAAAGAGTAACTGAAGGAATATACTGAGCCCTCTATTTGGATCAGATATAACATACAGCTATGAGCATATTCTGCATATGAGATATATATATATATTAGTATTCTTACATATTTATAGAAGAATTTCCCTCTGAAGTCATGAGAGCAAACCTTTTGCAAGAACATGAATGTACCAACTACAAATACGAGCTGTGGTGGCGAAACAAAAATCAATACAGTGTATTAGAACAAAGAAAATAGCCTGCTGCCAAAACGCTGATACAAACACCAATCACTAGTCACCTACAGTGGGGAAAATTATTATTTCATCCCCTGCAGATTTAGTAAATTTGCCTACTTATAAACAAATGAAGGGTCTATGATTTTTATCATAGGTGTATTGTAAATGATAGAGTCAGAATATCAACCAAAAATCCAGAAAAAAAAATGATACAAATGTTATAAATTGAGTATTTGATCCCCTACCAACCAATGGAATACAAAAAAAAAATAAAAAACAATTGTTCTCAGTCTGGTGCTCCATGCATGATTTCACCACATAGGGTAAAGATGATCATGAGAAAAGTGAGGGATCAGCTCAGAACTACACAGGAGGAGCTTGTGAATGATCTCAAAGCAGTTGGGACCCACAGTCACCAAACAAACCATTGGTAACATAATATGCCGCCATGGATTCCTGCAGCACTTGCAAAGGTCCCCCTTCTCAAGAATGCACATGTACAGTCCAGTCTGAAGTTTGCCAATGAACATCTTAATGATTCAGAGAAGGATTGAGAGAAAGTGCTGTGGTCAGAGGAGACCAAAATTGAGCTCTTTGGCATTAACGCGACTCGCCACGTTTGGAGAAGGAAAAATGCTGACTATGGGGGTTATTTACGAAAGGCAAATCCACTTTGCACTACAAGTGCACTTGGAAGTGCAGTCACTGTAAATCCGAGGAGGACATGCAAGGAAAATAAAAAACAGCATTTTAGCTTGCACATGACTGGATGATAAAATCAGCAGAGCGTCCACTCATTTCAGATCTACACCTCAGATTTACAGCGACTGCACTTCCAAGTGCACTTGTAGCGCAAAGTGGATTTGCCTTTCGTAAATAACCCCCATGACCTTAAGAACACCATCTATACAGTCAAGCATGGAAGTGGAAATACTGCGCTTTGGGGCTGTTTCTCTGCTAAAAGGTACAGGCCGACTTTGCTGCGTTAAGGAGCCAATGGACGGGGCCATGTATTGTAAAATCTTGGATAAGAACCTTCTTCCCTCAGTCAAAACACTGAAGATGGTTCGTGGATGGGTCTTCCAGCATTACAATGACCCAAAACATACCGCCAACGCAACAAAGGAGTGGCTCAAGAAGAAGCACATTAAGGTCGTGGAGTGGCCTAGCCAGTCTCCAGACCTTAATCCTATAGAATATTTATGGAGAGAGCTGAAACTTCAAGTTGCCAAGAAACCTTAAGGATTTAGAGAAGATCTGTAAAGAAGAGTGGACCAAAATCCCTCTTGAGATGTGTGCAAACCTGGTAACCAACTACAAGAAACGTCTTAGCTTTGTGCTTGCCAACAAGGGTTTCTCCACCAAGTACTAAGTCCCGTTTTGCTTGGGGATCAAATACTTATTTTACTCACTGAACTGCAACTCAATACAGAACATCTGAATCGTTTAGTTTTTTTCTGGATTTTTGTTTGATATTCTGTCTCTATCATTTAAAATACACCTATGATAAAAAATTATAGAGCCTTCATTTCTTTATGTGGGCAAACTTACAAAATCTGCAGGGGATCAAATAATTATTTTCCCACTGTTCTGTATATGGCTGTCAAATAGGCCTTGTGACCTATAAAACTTATCGAGGAGGGAGGAAGAAGGAAAAGGGGGGGGGGGGGGAATAGGTAACACATGACATTAATAATCTGATTGTACTACTGTGCAATACACATCTTGTAGTGCACAGACAAAGATGCTACATGCCCTTAACCTCTTCCCGACCGCCGCACAACGATGTACGTCGGCAGAATGGCACAGGTGGGCAAATGGACGTACCTGTAAGTTCGGCCCTCCCCCCCGTGCCCACGGCAGTCGGGTTTCGTTAGAGGGGCCATCAGTCTCCAGGGCGAGACCAATGATTTATGGTCTGGCCCTGGCGATCACTCCCAACAAATGAAAACCTTCCCGTCTGTGTAAGTGTAAACACAAGGGGGGGAAGTGATGTAATCTCTCCTCGTGGAGTCTTTTGGATTCCAGTAAGAGAGCATCTAACCGTGGGTTACACCAACAGCACACTAACACTAGCACACAGGTACACTTTCCACCCCGCGATCACCCCCAGATCGCCCCCCAGTTAACCCTTTCACTCCCTGTCGCTGTGTTACCAATTGCAGTTTTCAGATTTTTCACTGATCACTGCATTGGTGTCATTCATGACTTCAATAAGTGTTAAGTCTATGTTACTCCCCTAAACTCCCCTTTAACCCCTTGTTCGCCCCCCCAGTTAACCCTTTCACCCCCTGTCGCCAGTGTCACTGGGAATGCTAGTAGCCAGTTAGGTGATTAGTTTCACTGTCAGGTTTTTATAGGCTCAGGGACACCCATATATACTAACTAATAAAAAGTTTTAAACCCCTGGTTAAGCCTTTCATCCCCTGTTGCCAGTGTCACTAATCGATCGCCGTATTTGTGTCACTGGTGATGCTAGTTAGTCAATTAGGTGTTTAGTTTCACCGTCAGGTTTTTATAGCCTCAGGTACCCCCATATATTACCTAATAAAGGTTTTAACCCAGATTGCCCCCTAGTTAACCCTTTCACCCCCTGGTTAGTTAATTTGCTTTTTATAGCATCAGGGCACCTGCCGTATATTACCCAATAAAGGTTTAACCCCCTGATCACCCAGTGGGCAACATCAGTTAGGTTTTAGTGTCAGATAGGGTCTGCGTCGCCCTAGGAAACTTTAGGTTAGTGCCAGTATCGCTAACACCCATGCACACACCATACGCCTCCTTTAGTAATATAGTGTCTGAACAGATCAATATCTGATCAGATCTACAGTGGGGACGGAAAGTATTCAGACCCCCTTAAATTTTTCACTCTTTGTTATATTGCAGCCATTTGCTAAAATCATTTAAGTTCATTTTTTTTCCTCATTAATGTACACACAGCACCCCATATTGACAGAAAAACACAGAATTGTTGACATTTTTGCAGATTTATTAAAAAAGAAAAACTGAAATATCACATGGTCCTAAGTATTTAGACCCTTTGCTCAGTATTTATTAGAAGCACCCTTTTGATCTAATACAGCCATGAGTCTTTTGGGGAAAGATGCAAGTTTTCACACCTGGATTTGGGGCTCCTCTGCCATTCCTCCTTGCAGATCCTCTCCAGTTCTGTCAGGTTGGATGGTAAACGTTGGTGGACAGCAATTTTTAGGTCTCTCCAGAGATGCTCAATTGGGTTTAAGTCAGGGCTCTGGCTGGGCCATTCAAGAACAGTCAGAGTTGTTGTGAAGCCACTCCTTCCTTATTTTAGCCTTGTGCTTAGTGTCATTGTCTTGTTGGAAGGTAAACCTTCGGCCCAGTCTGAGGTCCTGAGCACTCTGGAGAAGGTTTTCGTCCAGGATATCCCTTTACTTGGCCGCATTCATCTTTCCCTCGATTTCAACCAGTCGTCCTGTCCCTGCAGCTGAAAAACACCCCCACAGCATGATGCTGCCACCACCATGCTTCACTGTTGGGACTGTATTGGACAGGTGATGAGCAGTGTCTGGTTTTCGCCACACATACCGCTTAGAATTAAGGCTTATTTCTCACCATCTTGGAGTCCTTCAGGTGTTTTTTAGCAAACTCCATGCAGGCTTTCATGTGTCTTGCACTGAGGAGAGGCTTCCATCGGGCCATTCTGCCATAAAGCCCCAAATGGTGGAGGGCTGCAGTGATGGTTGACTTTCTACAACTTTCTCCCATCTCCCGACTGCATCTTTGGAGCTCAGCCACAGTGATCTTTGGGTTCTTCTTTACCTCTCTCACCGAGGCTCTTCTCCCCCGATATCTCAGTTTGGCCGGACGGCCAGCTCTAGGAAGGGTTCTGGTCGTCCCAAACGTCTTCCATTTAAGGATTATGGAGGCCACTGTGCTCTTAGGAACCTTAAATGCAGCAGAAATTTTTTTGTAACCTTGGCCAGATCTGTGCCTTGCCACAATTCTGTCTCTTAGCTCTTCAGGCAGTTCCTTTGACCTCATGATTCTCATTTGCTCTGACATGCACTGTGAGCTGTAAGGTCTTATATAGACAGGTGTGTGGCTTTCCTAATCAAGTCCAATCAGTATAATCAAATAATCAAACACAGCTGGACTCAAATGATGTCAACAATTCTGTGTTTTTCTGTCAATATGGGGTGCTGTGTGTACATTAATGAGGGGAAAAAATGAACTAAAATGATTTTAGCAAATGGCTGCAATATAACAAAGAGTGAAAAATTTAGGGGGGTCTGAATACTTTCCGTCCCCACTGTATACTAGCGTCCCCAGCAGTTTAGGGTTCCCAAAAACGAAGGGTTAGTGGGATCAGCCCAGATACCTGCTAGCACCTGCGTTTAGCCCCTCCGCCCAGCTCAGCCCACCCAAGTGCAGTATCAATCGATCACTGTCACAACACAACACACATAACTGCAGCGTTCAGAGTCAGGCCTGATCCCTGCGAATGCTAACAGTTTTTTTGGTAGCTTTTGAATCAGTCACTAACAGTCAGGAGCTTTTTTACCTGTGAGTCTCACTAGTGTACCAGTAAATTTAGAACCTGTAGACAGCAGCAGCACCCTGACAGATAGCTCTAACGACAGAGTTGTGGTCCCTGCCAAGGTCAGGCGTACCAGACCCCAATCTTCTTCTGCTGTTGTTGAGGTGCAAGAACCGCAGGTCCCCCGTATGGAGCAGAGAAGTACTAGTGCCGCTATTCCTTCTGGTGAACTGGCAAGCACCAGCGGCCTAGTGCACCCTGGTCGTAGATCCAGCACTGCAGTATCACGTGATGATGCGACGAGTCACATAAGTGCAGTTCAAGCTGGCTACGTGGCAAGCACGAGTAGTGTCCCACTGCCACCAAGAAGACAAACACAGGCCCGTCGAGCCCATAGTACCCTTACTGCTGCATTTGCCAATCCTAATTGGGAACCCACCACTTCTGCAGCACCCGTACATCTCCCATTCACTGGCCAACCCGGCATTCAGGTGGAAACAGTTGATTTTACTTTTGCTTGATTTTTATTCAATGTTTTTCACAGAAGATCTCTATAGATCTATTGTGGACCAAAGCAATTTGTATGCTGGTCAATTCATCGCCGCTAATCCCCAGCTAACCCTTGCCAGAGAATGAAAACCAATTACGGTTTCCGGAATTTAAGACCTTTCTGGGCCTATCCCTCCTCATGGGCGTAACTAAAAAGAGTTGCAGTCATATTGGTCCACTGACCCAATCCACCATACACCCATGTTCTCTGCTTCCATGGCCAGGGCACGATACAAGCAGATCTTGCGGTTCATACACTTCCAACAACAATGAACTCTGTCGTCCTCGGGGCGACCCTGGATACGATCAGCTCTACAAAATTCGGCCCCTCGTAAACCACTTCAACCAACGTTTTGCAGCCTTTACATCCCATCAAGTTGTATGCGTTGATGAGTCCCTGATTAAGTTTTCTGGCCGCTTGTCTTTCAAACAGTATCTTCCCAGCAAGCGTGCCAGATACTGGGTCAAGATGTATAAGCTCTGTGACAGGGCAACAGGCTATACATATAGTTTTATAGTTTACGAGGGAAGAGATAGTCACGGAGAGCCGCCGAACTGCCCGGATTACATAGGGAGCGCTGGTAAGACTGTGTGAGTTTTGGTGTCACCCTTATTCGGAAAGGGGTACCATTTGTATGTATGTGGACAATTGTTACACGAGCGTGCCACTTTTTAGTCACTTGTTTGATCAACAAATTGGAGCATATGGCACTGTGCAATCTAATCACCACGGCTTTCCCCAGTGGCTTGTAGATTCCAGTCTTAGGCTGGGGGAGAGAGCGTGTTTGAAGTGTAATAACTTGCTCGCTGTGAAGTGGAGGGATAATAAGAATGTTTTTGTTCTTTCCTCCCTTCACGCGGACACGACAGTCCAAATTCCTACGGCGACTGGTGTTGTGGAGAAACCCCTCTGTGTCCACGAATATAACCTTAATATGGGAGGGGTGGACCTCAACGACCAGTTGTTGGCGCCATACCTAATTGCCCATAAGGCCAGACGCTGCTACAAAAAAGTGTCTGTTTATTTATTTCAATTGGCTTTGCTGAATGCTTTTGTGCTATACAAAGCTTCAGGACGAACTGGATCCTTCCTTAAATTCCAGGAAGAAATCATCAGAGCCCTTCTGTTTCCAGACGGTGCTCTGGCCCAACTTCCCAATTCAAATGCAGTAAGCCGGCTGCATGAGAGGCATTTTCCGCATGTCCTCCCTGGTACCCCAACGAGCCCCCCAAAGAAAATGTTGTGTCTGTAGAAAGCACGGATATAGGCATGACACCCGCTGTTTTTGTCCCTCCTGTCCTGACCATCCTGGGCTTTGCATTAGTGAATGTTTTGAACGCTACCACTCACTAGTGGAGTTTTAGCATAGGGTAGAGCACTGCACAGACTAGGACACACTTACACAGGGTCTCCAAAGATGCCATCGCATTTTGGGAGACCCGAACCTGGAACCGTTACAGTTACAACCACTACAACCGTTACAGTTACAAAAAAAAAAAAAAAAAGTGTAAAAACAAAAAAAAAAAATCTAAAATAAAAAAAAACAGAATTAGTTTTATTGTTCTCTCTCTCTATTGTTCTGTTCCTTTTTACTGTATTCTAAAATGCAGTGTTTTATTGTTACTATGTTTTATCATGTTTGCTTTTCAGGTATGTAATTCTTTTATACTTTACTGTTTACTGTGTTTTATTGTTAACCATCATTTGCTTACCATCATCAGACAACGTACTCAAATGAAGATGGTGACCCCAGCTACTGCGGTGGGTCCCCCTTGCTGAGTACCTCTACCCACTGGACGGAGCCTTCCTGCCTTGCCTTCCGCCCTTGGTGAGGTCGGATTGGGATGCCTCCATCGAACGGATGTCCTATTCATACACAAGCTGTCTTGTAGCTTGCCTCTGGTAAGCGTGTATTACTACAGGTGGTGGATCCTTCACTGGGTGTCATTTGAGAAGTTTAATCTAATCACCATTTGGATACTAATTTTGTTTCTTGGGACTTTTTTTACATTGCTATTCACTTCATATTTTTAATATGTCACTCTGATTCCTCATGTTATTATTATTTTTTAATACTGTCAGATTTGGTGTTGATAGTGTTTGATATATATTTCAAAGTATATTATTTCAATTTTGGTTTAGCGCAGTTCATTTTTATATTTTTTGATATGCTTAACAAGGACCAGCAATGTACTGGTATGTTGCTGGACTTTGAGTGGTTATACCAAAATGATGCCTGCAGGTTTAGGTATTATCTTGGTATCATTCTTTTCAGCCAGCGGTCGGCTTTCATGTAAAAGCAATCCTAGCAGGTAATTAGCCTCTAGACTGCTTTTATAAGCAGTGGGAGGGAACATCCCCCTCCCTCCGTCTTCCATGGTTTTCTCGGGCTCTCCTGTCCCAACAGGGAACCCGAGAATGCAGCCAGTGGTTCCGCCAGCTGACCATAGACCTGATTAGAGACCAGAATGGCTACAATCATCTCTATGGCCTAAGAAACCGGAAGCTACGAGCATTTCACGACTTAGGTTTCGCCGGATATAAACAGCGCCATTGGGAAATTGCCAAAGCATTTTATCAAACCCATCTTGGTGTGGTCAGATGCTTTGAGGGCAGAGGAGAGATCTAGGGTCTAATAGACCCCAATTTTTTTTTTTTTTAAAAGAGTACCTGTCACTACCTATTGCTATCATAGGGGATATTTACATTCCCTGAGATAACAATAAAAAAAAAAAAAAAAAAAAATGAAAGGAACAGTTTAAAATTATAATAAAAAAAAATAAAAAAGCACCCCCTGTCCCCCCGTGCTCATGCGCAAAGGCGAACGCAAGCGTCAGTCATATGTAAACAGCAATTGCACCATGCACGTGAGGTATCACCGCAAAGGTCAGATCGAGGGCAGTAAGTTTAGCAGTAGACCTCCTCTGTAAATCTAAAATGGTAACCTGTAAAGGCTTTTAAAAATGTATACAGTTTATCGCCACTGCACGTTTGTGCGCAATTTTAAAGCATGTCGTGTTTGGTATCCATGTTCTTGGCACAGGATCAAACATTTGGGCAATATAGTGTGTTTTAGTGCATTAAAATTTAAAAAAGTGTGTTTTTTTCCCAAAACATTGCGTTTGAAAAATCACTGCGCAAATAAATCAAAAAAAAAAATTGCAACACCCACCATTTAATCTATAGGGCCTTTTCTTTAAAAAAATATATAATGTTTGGGGGTTCAAAGTAATTTTCTTGCCATCCTCTGAGAACTTTCACTTACAGCAAATCTACAATTTTCTAAACATATTATAGACATCATGTTTGAAAACAGATGTATGCAAGAGACTCAACTACAGGGGTGCGTTTCCATGCTGTACAAACTTTTCATTACCCCAGCTGATAAACTTTCTTATCAGGTGGAGTAAGAAAGAGATTTTGGCATAGCTCCTGAGGCAGAGGACTGGCGGTGATGGAGTACAAATATTCACAAAAGGCATTCTTAATATTGCTCTTATTAAAGTATTGTATAAAGTTAATGCCAGGTGGTACTTGGTACCGGATCGCTTTTCAAAGATGTACCCATGCTTGTTGGCCTCCTGCTTCAGAGGTTGTGGCCAGGTGGGCACGACTCTACACATATGTTGGATGAGGATCCATTCTCTTATATATTCGGTTACTATGGTCAATATCACTAAAGACGCAAGCATTGCCTTGTTGAACAAACCGGTTGAAAATATCCTGACACACATACAAACTTTGATTTACTTAATGTTTTTAGTGGCCAAAATCACTATTGCAACCGCATGGAAAAGCCGACTGTCGATTTTAGCCCTGATGAGGTTTAAGCTTACTTGGATCATACTGAATGAAAAGACCGGGTGTCTTGTGGGATAAAAAAAATCTCTTTTAGAAAAAAATCTGGTCCCCCCTGGCTTACCTACTTGCAGGTTGCAGATGCACAGAGCTCAACTTCTAGGTTCGTGAGAGATGGATCCCCAGCCGGACCCACTTCCTTCCTTCTCCTAGTCTATTCTTCCCTCCCCCTGTGTTAAACACAGCAGTGGGTACAGCTGTGCAAAACGCACAAAATTGTCTTCCGACCCTCACACCTCCTTACCCAAAAGGCTTGGTCAGAAGAAGCATACTGGTCTAGTGACCCTGGCCTATACCCAGCAGGGACGTTCGCTTATTGCCACTAGTAGAAAAAATTTGAGTTACGCTTACCGGTATCATCTTTTCCAGTAGTCTTTCAGGACAGCCACATTGAGAGACCTTGGCTCCTCCTCTTCCTTGAAAACACTGTGCCAGCCCCCATAAATTTTCACCTTCCCCTGCCAGCCTCAGTTTTTTTATAGAGCACCTCTGGTTAGCTGGGGAGACACAAGAACACGTTAATAACATACTATCACATATTACGATTGTGCCTGCGTTTTCTCAAGACCCCCCAAAAATTCAGGTGGGTAATTAGGGCTGTCCTGAAAGACTACTGGAAAAGACGTTACCGGTAAGCGTAACTCTAATTTTCCCTCCCCGTCTTTCAGGACACCCACATTGAGAGGATAGACGAGAACTTACCACTTAGGGTGGGACAACGGCTTGCAATACCTTTCGCCCAAAGGCCTGCTCACTTGCCGATACCAGGTCCACTCTGTTTCACAAATGTGGAGAAACTGGACCATACTGCTGCCTTGCAAATCTGCTCTGGCGTTGCTCCAGCTCTTTCCGCCTGAGAATCTGCCATAGCTCTGGTAGAGTGTGCTTTAATTCCCATGGGGGCCTCTCTACCCACCAGCTTGTAGGCCTGACTAATAGCTATCCTGAGCCATCTGGCAAATGTCCCACTTAGGGAATGAAAGACCCTGCACTGGTCTCTGTCTTGAAAGGGCTCTGAAAAATCTGACC